>NW_020665189.1:5802431-5949037 GCF_002925995.2 Terrapene triunguis | reverse complement strand
CCCCTGGATGGGGATTTGAATCCCAAAAAGCCGGACATGTCCGGGAAAATACGGACGTATGGTAACCCTAATCTAGTCAAACCCCTGCACTGAGGCAGGACTGAGTAATAACAACTAGACCATCCTTGACAGGTGTTTGTCTAACCTCTTAAAAAACTCCAATGACTGCTATTCCATAACCTCTCCAGGTAATTTGTCCAGTGCTTAACTACCTTTACAGTTAGGAAGTTTTTCCTAATGTCTAACCTAACTCTCCCTTGCTACAATTTAAGCCCATTGCTTCTTTTTCATGCATGTCCTGAGTGGGACGGGGGTGGGTCCAGGCAGTGGGATTGGGGGGAGGGAGGTCGAGGGAGTCGGTGGGTGTGTGGGGATGGACCGGGGGAAGCAGGGTGGAGGAACTGAGGGGGACAGGACTGGGACTGGGGGGGGCTGAGGGGGATGGGACAGGACTGGGATGGGGGGAGTAGGGTAGGGGCTGAGGGGAGCATGAATGGGACAGGGTAGAGAGAGCTGTGTAGAGTGGGGCGGGGCGGGGGAGACAATGGGGCTGGGCTGGGGAGGGTTGGGGGGTTGGGGAGAGGGACAGGGTCTGGAGGGGATGAGACAGAGGGGAGCAGTACTGGAATGGTGGGAAGTTGAGGGGGTGGGACAGCAGGGGGAGCGATGGGGGTGGGATGACGGGGGAGGCTGAAGAAGAGATTTGGGGTAGGGCAAGGCTGAGGGCAGTGGGTTGGGGGGAGCAGGGGGACTGTGGGGGAGGCTGTTGGAACGGGGGCAGGGACTGAGGGCAGTGGGTTCGGGGTGGGAGGTACAGGGGGAACTGCAGGGGAGGCTGAGGGAACAGGGTCAGGGTGGGGCCTGAGGGCAGTGGGTCTGAGGGGAGCCCCCCCAGAGGGACCTGCCAGGGGGCCAGGTGAGCCCAGCAGTGCTTACCTGGAGCGGCTCTCAGGAAGCATGCAGCAGGCAGGTCCCTCCCAGTCCCTCTGGCCCCTTCCTAGGGTCGGGTCGAGGGGAGGGGGGCAGGGCTCTCTGCCCGGCGACAGCTGCCTGCTGCCAGAGTCTACAAGCCCCGCCCCGCTGCAGCACGCAGGGGAGTGAGACCTCCCTGCCTCTCTGTGTGCCGGGGCAGGGGCAGGGCTGTGCTCTGCAGGCTCCTGCCGGCCGGGCAGGGGGCCCCGTGGGCTGGCGCCGCCGCGCCGGGAGCTCTCAGCTGCGCGCTGCCCCAGGGCCCAGGGAGGAAAGGTGAGTGGCGCCGGCGGCGCCGGCTTGCCGCGGTTCCCCCAGCGCGGCTGCCCTGTCCTCCTTTTGGGTCTTTAAATAGCCGTCCGGGGGGAAATCCCGGACATTTTTAGCTTTTTACAAATTCCCCCCGGACGGCTATTTAAAGACCCAAAAGCCGGACATGTCCGGGGAAACCCGGACGGATGGTAACCCTATAGGTGGGTGACCCTTCATTTTCTTGTGTGCTGCCACCCAGGCGCACACCTTAGAGAGAACCATCCGCGGACCACCTGAATGGAGCTCGCGGACCACTGGTGGTCCATGGACCACAGTTTGAGAACCTCTGGTCTAGATAATACTTAGTCCTGCCATGAATGCAGGGAACTGGACTAGATGACCTCTCAAGGTCCCTTCTAGTCCTATGGTTCTATGGGGAGGAGAGCTACCACAGCTCCTCCAGGCATTAAACACAATGGGAGCTGATTGCAGGAATCATTCAGGCTGTAAACAACTCCAAAGAAGTACAGCCAGCTGGGGGAGCTTGCAGAGACTAGTTCATACTGGAGTTCAGAGACCAGCAAACAAAGAATTTTTTCTTTAAACAGCCTGAGTTTAAACTGATCCAGGGACTTCTTTCTGATCCAGCAAATGGACAGGCCTGTCTGGCCAAGGGTTAACCCAACCCTTGAGGAAAAGGCTGAGGACTGGGTAACCTCTGGTAAGATTTGAGTATGCGTATAGGAACCTCGGTTGTTTTTATGGGTGTTCTCTGTAATGCTTTCACCCAAATATGACTATTCTTAGGCTTTGTGAAGGCTGGCAGGTAACTGGTATACACCGTTGTAGCCCCTGGAGAAAGGTTACCCACAGATGCTGGATCCCGGTCAGACCTAATGGGGAAAATCACAGTGACATGCAGAGGGACTGCCACTCTAAACCCCCAGGCTGGAGGCAGAGACCCGCAGGTCTCTGGCCCAGAAGTGACGATTAGGAAGCCTGAAACTTTAAGTGGGTGACTTCAAGAAAAACTGGGGTGGGGCTGGGGGTGTCAAAGGTGCAGTTAACCCTGAAAGTGTGATACTATTTATCCATCTCTACTTAATGTTCATAGACATGTCTTATCATTCAGCATCATGACCATGGCCCTTGTGTTTATTATCCTTGATTATTTATATTACACTAGTAACTATAGGCCTCTGTGAAGATCCGGGCCCCATTGTGCTACCTAGGTGTCCATAAGATGGGTGCACAATTGGTTGGACAACGGTACTCAGGGAGTAGTTATCAGTGGTTCACATTCAAGCTGGAAGGGCATATCACATAGGATCCTGCAGGGATCTGTCCTGGGTGCAGTTCTATTCAATATGTTCGTCAGTGATTTGGCTAATGGCATGGAGAGCACATTTATAAAATTTGTGGATGACACCAAGCTGGGAGGGGTCACTAGCGCTTTGGAAGACAGGAGTAGAATTCAAAATGATCTTGACAAACTGGAGAAATGGTCTGAAATAATAGGATGTAATTAAATAAGGACAAATACAAAGTACTGCGCTTAGGAAAGAATGATCAATTGCACAAATAGGTCATTGCCCATTTTGTAAGTTCCCGCTAAGGTGCACACCTGGGCGGCCGCGCAGGAGGCCACCAACGGCCATGCACTTACCTTCCGCCAGCTCCGGGGCTGCGGCGCAGTGGGGAGAGAGGAGGACTCCCCCAGCCCCAGAGCTGCTGCAGCGGGGAGAGAGGAGGACTCCCCCAGTGCCGGAGCTGCTGTGGGGAGAGAGGTCTGAGGGGAGTCCTCTCTCCCCAATGCAGCTCCGGGGCAGCCTGAACCCCAAACCCCCCAGCCCCACCCCAGAGCCTGCACCCCCAGCCGGAGCCCTCACTCCCCCACACGTTAACCCTCTGCCCTAGCCCTGAAACCCCTCCCACACTCCGAACCCCTCGGCCCCATCCCTGCCACACATCCCCTCCATATTGGTGCACATAACAAAATTCATTCTGCACATGGATGGGAAAAATTAGAGGAAACATTGGCAATGACTGCCTAGGAAGGAGTACTGCAGAAAGATCTGGGGGTTCTAGTGGATCACAAACTAAATAGGAGTCAACAATGTAATAGTGTTGTACCAAAAAAAAAAAAAAAAGTGAGCATCATTCTGGGATGTATTAGCAGGAATGTTGCAAATAAGACACGAGAAGTAATTCTTCCCTCTACTCAGCACTGATAAGTCCTCAGCTGGAGTACTGTGTCCAGTTCTGGGCACCATACTGTGGAAAGATGTGGACAAATTGGGGAAAGTCCACAGGACAACAACAAAAAGTGATTAAAGGTTCCAATCAAGAGCTTTAACCACAACTCCATGTTCCTAGCAGAGGGCTGATTCTCATTTGTTCACTACTCACTGGGTTTGCTTTCTAGCTGCTCCTGCTGGAGACAGATCAGTGTTCTATGGGAAGTCAATTAAAAACCATTTGACTCTTAAAAAAAATAAAATAAAAAAGCAGCAAGCCGAAAGCCAAACAATGCGGGGAAGCAGCGTGTGTGGGACGGGATGGCCACGTTACGGTATTTGTTGAATCCTGTTTACCAGTTCCATTGAGTCAAGCAGCTAGCAATGAATGAGGGGCATGTGCTTGCCTCCAGCGCCGTCCTCAAGGCTGAGCCTAGGAGAGCTGCCTCCTGCGTTTGTCCGCCCCCACGCAAACATTCCTCAACATCGTCAGCTGTCCAAGCAAAACAGGTTTGTTATGTGAAGCCGTTCCCTCAGAATAGGTCCCTGGCCACTGCCAGGAGATCCCCTGCCCTGCTGGTGCTTCCAGTTTCCTAAGCACACCTCTGTTTGGAAAGTGGTGTGTTTGCTCTGGGTTCCCATGGCAGCGGTGCTCTCGGCCTCTCTGCTGTGTGGCTGCTTGGGTCTGTCTGGTTTGGCCTGGGGAAGGATCTGCTGCTTGCCAGGCTTGAGTGAAATAGGCTGAGAAAAACCTTCTATTCAGGCTGGGACCAGAAACCCACTGCAGGCTCCCAGCCCAGCTAGCTGATGGCTATTGTCTAATCCAAGCGTTGTCCACGAACAGAGCTATCGTGCTGGGTTCTGACACTCTTCACTCTGAAAACGGTGCATTTCTAGCTAATAAAATTACAGGATTGTCACCTGTCTGTGTGCCACTCTGAAGTCTGGACTGTCTGTTGACTCAGGGTGAAGCCATGGAACAGCTACAAGCATGGCTGAGAGCACTCTTTGTTCAGAATATCCCCAGAGTCAATCACTGGGATTTCACGGTCTGGTACGGTCCAGTTTTTAAGTTCTCAGCCATTTTGACTTTATGAATTACACCTTTGCAGTGTACAGTTGCAGCAATGCATGTATCTAGGCTGTGCCAAGAGTCCTAGACCCTTGTGATATTAGAGGTTCTCAACCATCACCCGCCTTTCTCTACAACTACTTTCCATGCAACAGTTTTATTGGTTATATGAGGGAGACTATATACATGGTGGATTACTTGGCCCAGCTGCTACACCACTGCAACAATACATGCTTCCAGCTACTAGTTATTTTGTACGAAACTTTCTCTTTGTACTGCACTTTTACATTTCAAAGGAGTCTGCTGGCATCAGGGATGGCTGCCATTTTGTTCTCAGAGCTGCTGCAGCATGTTACAGAGGAAACATACACTGTGCTCTCTTGGAGACTTGCCTTTGTTTTTTTCTCTCATTTTATTCTGCCTGGCTCAGCGTTAACACCCACCTTTAGGGCTTGGGTTTGGGCAGAGAGATGGTGAGGGGGTAGATTTTTCTAATTCCAATTCCTTTCCCCTTTGTTTCTTGAGCATCCTGTTCTTCCTGGCCAAAGCTGAGGCAGGAAGGAAAAGCACCTGATGAAGCAGGCCTATCTGAACTCATCCATTTCACTCCCTGGGGAGTTGTGTAAACACCTTCACCAGCTTCCATCTGAGAGCAGTCTCCTCTGCCTGCACTAAGGAATGTGCCCGGACCTAGCTGTGCTGTGGTCCCTCACATAGGGATTAGGCAAGGCGGGGGGAAGGGGGAGAAGGCGGGGACAAATCCAGTCATCCAGGTTATTAGCTTCCTGTTCCACATCGCGGAGACAAAGGATTCACTGTCACCTTCCCCAGGCTCACCTTATAGCTGCTGCTGGGGTGGGGGCACACACCGCTCCTACTGTTCAGGCTGGCTGGTCTGCAAGGTTGCCGGGCCTCTTTGCTTCCCAGTGCTTGGCCTGCCTGGGGAGTACTGCGAATGGTCTGCCCGTGAGAAGCCAAGTGTAGGCGCATGGGTGGCTCATGCAAAGTCCCATCCTGCTCTCTAACCCCAAAGTTCAATCCAGGCCTTTCAGGTACTGTCCAGAGGTGCCTTTGCCAGCCAGCACCCTCTCACCGCAGTGCGCATTATCACAGTGACCCTGCCTCAGTTTCCCCCAGCCCACTAACAATCATTTGTCTCTGTGGCGGAGGAGATTCCTCTTATCACTGCAGCCGGGTTGTTTATAGTGTCTCCCCTTCCGGGGCAATAATGAGTCTGATACACTAGAAGCCCAATAATCTCAGGCCCCTGCAGAGTCCTGACCCCTTTACTCCTCTGGATTTTACTATCCCCTTTGCTGGGGGGTGAGGAGGATGGTGAGGGGGCTGGCAAGGGAGCCCCCCCGCCCAAGTTCCAGCCCCAGGACCCTGCATTAAGCAGCTGGAACCAGCTCCTCACAATCCATTGCTGCCCCCCACCTCCCCTCTCGTGTAGGCCCTTTGCAGACTCACATTCTCTGATTCTCCCTTGGGGGGGGGGGGGGGGAGTCTGACTTCCTGCCAGGCTGTTGCCCAGGGTGGCTCCTCTCTGTAGCCTCCCCTCTCCTCTGAGCTGCAGCCTCTTATCCCTGAGCTGTTGCTGGCCCAACAATTAGCGCAGCTGAGGAGATGGCTAACCTGCCTGTTAACCCCTTAGTCCCTGTGGTAGGATGGGTCTGTATACCCCTGACAGATGCTTGAGCTAAACATTCCAGTTACTGGGCATGTAATTCACAGCCATTAGCTTTAGGGCCACACAACCCCGAGAAAGTGATCTACGATTTCTCCTGTCGCTTGAGGACCTTTGCTCCTGTGGACGTCACTCTGGTAGCAGCCAGTTCTGTGCCCCAGTCCGCACCTCTAGCACATGTGCAATGGTAGAGTCCCAGGGCTCTGCAGGCCACGCTTGTTTCTTGTCAAGATGGACCTGGACCAGTCCCCCAGTCTGCAAACCCCCAGACTCTGGGAAATCTTGGATGGGAATTCTTGCTGTGACATTCCATGCTTCTTCCTTCACTGCTACTGGGTCAGGGTGTCCCAGTCACTCGACTGCCCCACACAGCTGCTGGGTCTAATCCAAAAATAAACTATTCACCAGATCATCAATGTAAAGACAGAAGCACCCCCCTAAATGCAGGAGCTGAGCAGTGCATCAAACCCTACAACTAGCCACGTGGCTGCCCGGTGAGTTATAGGGCTGGAGGCCAGGTGCCCAAGTGCTTGAAAAGTGTGGTCATCTCACAACTACCAAAGATGCAGTCTGGTGTACCAAACACTCACAACCTTTCTAGGCTAGAGACATAGACAGAGATGCAGATGGACCTGGAAAGGCCATGCGCTCTTCCTTGGTCAAAGCACTGTCTAGCTAGAGGGAACAATCCTGCACTGGAGATGAGATCTAAGAGATCCCTACCACTCTTGTGTTCTCAGCTCCGATCCCTGAATGTCACCATGTTGTCCTTGACCTTGAACACTCCCACAGGCATGTGGTGCTCAGACACTAGGCTGGATTTAACCCCTCTGTCAAGCCATATGTGCTTTGCCCTTAGTGCACACCCTGCAGGTTATTGCCGGCAAGGCTACAGTCAGGACCCTCCTAGTTCATAAGTAGCAGCTCTACCACGCGAGCCAAAGAGGGGGAGTTCATCTCACCAAGACAGCAGCAGCCGAGCTAAGCTTGTCCCAGCCAGTCTCTTGCATGGTTTACGGCCAGCAAATCTTAGAGGTTGGACCACCTGGCCCTGAGGCTAAGCCTCAGTAGTGATGCCTCTTGCTTATGGTGTGTACAGGGCTTAGTCCTTCTGCCAGCTCCGGGCTTGGGGTTACAGCAAAGATCCACTTTCAAAGCAGAGACGTGCTGGTGTTCGGTTACTGGAACTATTTCCCTTAAGGAACACCTGCTGCTGACTCAGCTACTGTGACACAACATGGTTCCCGGATGCACAGCCTGCTGGTCGTTGCTAACAGTTTTCAGAAGCTCCCTGGCGAGTCCTCTGGGGAACTTGAAGCATGTACTGTAATGATGCGTGGGTGGGAGCTAGACTAGTTCAGGAAAATTTGCTTAGTGAACAAACTTTCTGGAAGGTGGTTCTCCTGGGATCCTCCTGTTTTTCACCCTTCCCCTTCCTCCTACATGTCAGACAGGCCTGGCTTTTTTAGTCAAGGAGTGGAGGAGGAGGATCTTGCTGGGTTGGTCAAAGGGGGTGGCTGTCAGGGCTGGGTCGTGGACAGCCAGACATAGTGGTTGAAACTGGAGTCCACAGTCAGGAGTCAGCTGGGTCAGGATACTGGGGTCAGAAGCCGAAGAGAGACTGGAGATCAGAACTACAAGTCGGTAACCAGAGTCAAACTGAGTTGGGATACCAGGGGGTCAGAAGCAGGAGACAAACTAGAGATCAGACCCATAAGTCAGAGATTCGGAGTCAAGACAGGTCAGGATGCCAGGAAGTCAAGCTGGGGGAGCAGGAGGCACAAGGTACACAGTCCAGAGCAGGGTGGATCCCAGTTGTTCCAATAGTTTTCCATTCCTGTTGCTGGCTTAAGTAGGGCCAGCGGTCAATCGCTGCTCTGGGACTCTGCCAAGGGGGCATCGGGGCAGAGTCTCTAACTGGGGCTGGGCTTCATGGGTCCTGGGTCAGCAGTAGTCAGCAGTTGTCAGCAGGCTGCCAAGTGGAGGGTTGCAGTGTGGCCGCTCCTGTGGACCCGCGTTTGAGGCCTCTGGGTCATGACGGTGGCCAGGGAATAACCCCGGGAGCTCCCACCCAGGGAGGCAGAGGGCCTCTGCAGCAGCTTTGGAGAGCAAGAGCTAGGATCTGGTCCCCCTTGGCAGTGCAGTGAGCTAAGGCACCTGCCACTGGAAGACTATACTATGAGCTGGGCTGTGATTCCCCTGGCACATACACAGACATACTTGCATGAGCTCTCAGTGTGCCAGCCAGTGTAGCTGCTAGAGTTACCACCTTTGAAATGCACCCACCCGCAAGTCAGGCCCTCCACAACCCCACCCACAAGGCAACTCCTTGACGCCTGCCCTTTTAACAGCCACTTATCATATCTAGAGAGATCACAGATATAGACGAGACTGCTAACATCGCACGTCTCCTCACTCTCGTGTGACTCAAACCCTCTCACACACACCCACGCCGTGCACTTGCGTGTTGGTGGGCAGCCAGCTGCTGTATTTTCAACAGTTTTGATCTGTTATCGCTTAAACTGTGGAAGTGGGAACACTGCAGCACCTTTAGCTGGACATAGACACTTTGAACATTCAATACCCCAGTGCATTGTGATAATAATGCAAATCTCTAGACCCACATAAAGGAAAACCTGGCAGATTAAATTATTTTTCTGGTAATTGGCAAATCCATAAAAAACCCAGCCAGGCTGGTCAAATACCGGCCACGTGGTAATCCTACTAGCTGCGGTAGCAGGGGTGGCAGGAACGGAAGCATAGCTGAGCCATGCCAAGTACAAATATGGTAAAACCGGTGGGTACCTAGTTGGCATGGCTCAGCCGTGCCTCCGCTGCCGCTACCCATGCTACCAAGGCCACACTGCTATTTACACCCATGCTAGCTCGATGAGAACTAGCACGAATATGTCTATGTACACGAGAAGGGAAACCACACCCCTAGCTTGTAGTGTAGACATAGCCTAATACTAGCTTTAACTCCCCCTGTCCCCCCGCACTACTCCCTTGGCCAGCAACGTATTGTTCCCCAGACTGTCCAGCCGGGTTGCCACTATTTCTCCTCGGGAGCATAGGCCACCATCTAATAAATTTCACTGCTAGGAATATTTTCCTGATCTTCTTTCACCTCCTCCCAGGACTTTTTAGTTATATACTCTTGCGACATGCTAAGCACAGTCTCCATACAGCTCTTCTGTGGTATCTTTGTTTCAAAAGCAGACCTGAGCTGCCCACTGCAAGCTGATGCGTATCTGATGACAAAGAGCACTGCTCTCAGTCCTCTGCCATTTGCGCTAAGCCTCATACAGCCGTCCCACAGAGACCCTTTCACCAGCTGCGAGGGAATGGAAATAAAGTGCAGCATACACATCTGTATGAATTTGCTCTGAAATTAAAACTGACAAGCCGGAAGAGCTATGTCCTGAACTGCCATATCAGTGGAAGAATAACACAGTGAGACAAAATATGCCAACATATTAAATGGCCGGCTGCTGACCAGAGGCCGTAACTGAATCCAACAGTAAACCCTGCAAACTTAAAATGAGCGTACTAGTTAAACAGACAAAGAGAAACCAGCACCAAGATTTACCTAAGATTTACCTAAGGTCACAGGACTAGAACCCAGGTGTCCTGACTTAATCGAGGGTCCTGCCTACTAGGCCAGACTGCCTCCCAGCAACAGCTGTTGAAATGGTGGATAAGTCCGTGGGGGTAGTCCAAGAGTACAGGCCTTCTGGAGAGAAGTAAACAGCAGGGCTGGCCTTACCATGAGGCAAACTGAGGCGGCCGCCTCAGGTGCCAGACTGTGGAGGGGGCACCACTAGGACCCAGAATGTAGAAAATTGTGTCTGCTGTATTCTCTCTGCTCTAGATGCACAGAGATGGTGGAGTGCTGTGCTGGAGGAAGGAGGGCACAAGAGACATAACAGGCAGGCAGGAGAAAAGGTGAGAGGGAATAACAGAAAGCAGCAGGAGCTGCAGGGAGAGAGAGGAGGAGGAGCCTCTTATGTATCTCTCTAGCACCCCAAGGAGCCTGGACTGATTAACACCAGCTTCTAAGGGAGCTTCCTGTTTCCTGCTGCTTCCCTGAACCCACTTGAGAAGAACAGGCAGTCAACTGAAATAGTAGGAGCCCCTTAAGACGCTGATATCTTCCCTCACTCACGCCCTGCTACTAGCCTGCTTATTTGTCCCCTTCAATTGAGTGTTGAGAGCCACTATAGCTGGCACAGAACAGCAGTCATGAGTGAAAGAAGAAAACGTCCCTCTGGGGCAGCATTCAGAAAAAGAAAGAAAGCAAAGGAAGCTTTTCTATCTAAGCAGGAAGGAGCTCTTCTGAGATACATAGACACAAATGTTCACGGTGAGCCTTCCGGCCCCAGTGAGGATGAGAGTGGTGAGGAGATGCCTGATCTTCCAGTTAGTCAGAGTGCAGGTGACCTGGCAGCTACTGCAGCATCCATATCTCCATCTCAAATGGATGTAACCATGCACATTCCTGAAGAAAAGTGTAGATCAGAGAAGAGTGTGGTGGAGGCACAAGAAACAGCTGCTGCTGAGTTTAGTTCCTTAAGTTTAGATGATCCAGGACTGTGGACCCACTTGAGCAGTAGCCTGAGGGACTTCCTTGTACTGCATGGGCCACAACAAATGAAAAACTTCATGTTCCCCAAAGGCAATGAAAATAGAAGTTTCCATCCAACACATTACTGGCGTGAAATCCCCAATGGTGACAAAGTGGAGAGGCCATGGCTTATGTACTCAAAAACCCGGAATTCTGCATACTGTTTTTGTTGCAAACTCTTCCAGTCTAATGTTCCAGCCACATTGGGTTCTACAGGACTGGAAAAATCTGGCTAGAAATCTGGCATGCCATGAGAAGGCAGCAAATCACCAGAGAGCATTCCATAGGTGGAAAGAGCTTGAGCTGAGACTAAGGTTAAAGGCCACCATAGAAGATCAGCATCAAGAGAAGATTGCATCAGAGTCTCTTTACTGGCAAAATGTTCTGAAAAGGCTCATTGCCATTGTGAGAATGCTTGCTACCCAAAACCTAGCATTGCGTGGCACTTCAGGTCAGCTGTATGTGCCAAACAATGGAAACTTCCTTAAAATTGTGGAGCTGATGGCTGAGTTTGATGCTGTACTCCAGGACCATCTAAGAAGAGTCACCACCCAAGAAATGTACACACACCACTAAATTGGAAAAACAATTCAAAATGAGATCATATAGTTATTGGCAACAAAAGTCAAACACAAGATTGTGGCAGATCTGAAGTCAGCAAGATATTATCTCTGTTATTCTGGACTGCACACCTGACATCAGCCATATGGAACAAATGATTTTAATGGTGCGTTTTGTAACAACAACAGAACCTAGTGAAAATGTCCCTGCAATGGTGACTGTCGGAGAGCATTTTCTAGAATTTATTGACATTGATGATACTACAGGAGCTGGTATGACAAATGTGCTTCTTAAAAAGCTGGAAGATACGGGAATTGCGATAGCTGACAGGAGAGGTCAGGGCTACGATAATGGTGCCAACATGAAAGGAAAGAACAGAGGAGTGCAGACACGGATCTGAGAGTTAAACCCTCGAGCTTTTTTTGTCCCATGCAGTTCTCATTCATTGAACTTGGTGGTCAGTGATGCAGCATCAGCTTCTAGTGAGACTGCTGAATTTTTTAATGTAATTCAAAACATCTAAGTATTTTTCTCTGCATCAACTCATCGATGGCAAATTTTGAAGCAACATCTGGGAACATCCTCTCTGACACTGAAACCACTGAGTGCCACATGATGGGAAAGTCGAGTAGAGGTGATAGAGCCTATCAAACACCAAATTGGGAAGATAGATGATGCCATAGTTGCCATTATGGAGGATAATGCTATGACAGGAACTGTTCATGGGAGAACAGTGGCAGAGGGAAATGGAATCACCAGAAACATACATAACTTCAAATTTCTGTGTGTCTTAGTGTTGTGGCATGACATACTGTTTGAAATAAATGTTGTAAGCAAGAGACTCCAAGGTGTTGACCTTGATATATCTGGAGCAATGGAACAACTGGACAAAGTGAAGTCATATCTACAGTCTTACCAGTCAGATGAGGGATTTCAAAACATTCTGAAGAGTGCACAGAAGTTGGGAGAGGAACTTCACACTGAAGCTATTTTCCTACCCATTCAAGAATACAAGAGTCACTGAAGAAGACGACATTTTGATTACGAGACACGGGATAATCCCATAAGAGACCTCAAACAACAATTCAAAGTTGAATTCTTTAACCAGGTGCTAGATTGTGCAATACAGTCAATTGAAGAACGTTTCATGCAGCTCAAGGAACACAGCAGTATATTTGGGATGTTGTATGATATTCCCAAACTCCTCACTATAGCTGAAGAAGACCTACATCAGCAATGCAGGGCACTAGAGACCGTGTTGACACATGATGACATGCGCGATACTGATGCGAGTGATTTAGATGATGAACTGAAAGCCCTTTCAAGATACATTTCAGCAGGATCAACTCCAAAGGCTGTTCTGGAATATATGTGCACAAATAAGATGACCACCCTCTTTCCAAATGCTTTTGTTGCTCTTTGCATACTTTAACACTTCCTGTAATAGTTGCCATTGGAGAACGCAGCTTCTCCAAGCTGAAGTTAATAAAAACACATCTACGCTCCACAATGACACAGGAGAGGCTGGTCGGCCTTGCAACCATCTCAATAGAACATGAGCTGGCTCAGACTGTGGACCTTCAGGAAGCAGTTCAAATCTTTGCAACCAAGAAGGCAGGGAAAGCACCACTTTGATTATTCAAACAGATAAAAATGCCAGTGTTTACTATGCAGACAAGAAAAGTTACATTTGTTGTTCAGGCATTTGAAAGTTAAGTGTTACTTAAAATTTTTGAACAAGGCATTTTAAGTTGCTAGTTCTCCTTTATTGGGGTAGGTAGCAGAGCAGTATAATGAGAGGAGTAGAACAGGAAGAAGGCAGAATTGAGACCTTTCAGAGTTTTGGCCCAAGCGAAGGGCCATGGTGCCAAAATGTTGTGGGCCAGCCCTGGTAAACAGGCAGGTGGATTTGAGTTTAAATACTCAATACTTAAATACTGATCCAAAAGGTAGCTGGAGAGCTGGGTGACATAGCAGGTCTGTCAAGCCATAGGAGAGGTTTCTGTGGAATAATCAGCATTGTTGCTGAGAGGCCAACTGTCCATAACTGCTAGAAAGCTTAATAACATACTAAGGAACCCCTCCAATTCTGTTAAAATCATTTATCTAATTACTGGGCAAAATCCCTTCTTCCCCTGAAGCCAGGGGTGTTACATCCGGGATGAATTTGGTCCAGTCATCATTTGGATATAATTTCAAAGACATATGCTCTTGCTCCTGAGAATTACATGATAAATGAACAGCTAGCAACTGAAGAGTCAATAGCATTATTCTGTGTGACATGCATAGGTTTATTCTCTACTTTCTGATCTGCATGCTGTAAATCCTACTATTATCACAGCACAATGCCTCTACCTCATGGACAACTTTTCATATGGTTTAGTTATAAAATAAAAACCTCTCATCCCAAAAATGCAGGAAGAGGTTTTGGGTTCTTTTTTTAGCAGCTATCTGTTATAGAAACAGCAGTAAGTAACTTTGCAGTCCCTTCCACTGCCTCCAGTTAAATACAGAAACAAACACAGCTACTCCGCACTCTGTCAATAGAATGCACGCCCCGCTTGTCTACAACAAAGGGAAAAGCAGCAGGCCATACTTCAAAACATTAATCGGTGGCTCTGGATTAACACTTGCTCTGCCCCGCATCCAAACATCATGTGTTAACAAACAGTTAAAAGCCGGAATATTAAATAATCTCTGTCTGCTGCCAGAACTTCAGTTGGATAAGGATGGTAATTCATGTTCTTATTTCAGTGTCTTGTCCACAGCACTACATTATTTGTATTTACAGCTACAAGAAATGAACAATCAATCAATCAAGAGGAAGAAGCAAAATACTTTACAGGACAATAATATCTTGCACATTTCAAAATGCAGTAGTTCTAGCAACTCTATTTCTATACCAAAGTGGTGTATTAAATACTAAAAACCACCTCAATGTCTCTATGTTATCACAAGATAGGTGTTCTTTTATGCCAGTGTGATCCCTCTGAAGTAAACTTTAGAAGTGCTAATGTGGCCAGATTTTCTAAAGAGCTGATCTCCCAATATAAGCACTAAAACAGATTCTGAGATTTTCAATTGGACCTGCTGGGGGCTGGGAACATTTGAAAAACCAGATACTTCTTGTAGGTCCCTAAATGGGAGCCAAACTCTTTCTAAAATCTGCTCCTCCCCTCTGCAGTGTGATTTAATTGCCTTACCTATAAAATGAACGCAGCCAAATACCCACAAGAGCAGATGGACATTCAGGGCCAGCATCATCTCGGTAACTTGTGCCTGCACAGCCTGCTCTATCCATACTCTGAGCGAAAGAGGGGCGAGGAGAAATTTGCTGGCCTGGATTGATTCTTTCGGAACTTCCTGTTAAATAATAGAAGGAAACAGACTGAATCCACAGGAGAGCCCACGCCATGGAACTCTGTTTTCGCCCATTATGGTTTAAAAGGATATGAGACATAGTTTACTGAATGCAAAGGAAACCTTGGCAACATTTTTGTCAGGGAACTCTCTTCTCAGACTGGAGGTGAACAGCAATAAAATGTACACAGCGGGCCCAGTTTGCTGTGCACTTACATAGCTTCTTTATGGTATTTACAGTATTTGTGTAGCAACACCAGTACTTTGGTGGTGTGACCTAGTGGGCTAAGCACAGGGCTAACAGCCTGGAGGTCCTGTGTTCTAATCCTGCCTCTGATGCTAGCCTTGAGTAATTTACTTCTGCTGCCTATCTCAGAGGGCGACTGTGTATGGGAAAAGTGTCCATAATGGGTGTGAGCACCCCCTGCTGGGGTAAAGGCTATTGTAGGAGAGGTTTTGAGGCGGAAGTCTCCACAACGGTCCCCCACCTGAGGATTATAAACTGTAATCAAGTCACTCCTTCACCTTCTCTTTGTCAAGCTAAATAGATTGAGCTCCTTGAGTCTGTCACTATAAGGCATGTTGTCTAATCCATAATCATTCTCATGGCTCTTCTCTGAACCCTCTACAATTTATCAACATCCTACTTGAACTGTGGGCACCAGAACTGGACACGGGCTTCCAGCAGTGCCAAATACTGAGGTAAAATAACCTCTCTGCTCCCACTCGAGATTCCCTTGCTTATCCATCTCAGGATCACATTAGCCCTTTTGGCCACAGCGTAGCACTAGGAGCTCATGTTCACCTGATTATCCACCAGGATGCCTAAATGCTTTTCAGAGTCCCTGCTTCCCAGGATAGAGTCCCCCGGCCTGTGAGTATGGCCTGCATTCTTTGGTCCTAGATGTATACGTTGACATTTAGCCATATTAAAACACAGTTTGCTTATGCCCAGTTTACCAAGCTCTGTATCCCTGAAGAGGGCCTGTGCCTCTACAGCACCCTGGCTGCCTGTGCCCCTACTCCCACCCCTTGTCAGGGTGGGCCCAGTGGAGTGTGCTAACTGGGATGGATTCCCTCTGAATGGAGCAGAGCCAGGGGGAGGGAAAGAGCTACACAATGAACGTCCTGAGGTTGGATAAGATGTGGGGGATGCTTTGCATTCTCCTAACCCCAGTCTAGCCACCCCTGTCCCCACACTGCATGGAGAGGATCCTTGGGAGCGTGGGGCTGAGCACCCCTTCTGCGTGGAAGGGACCACCCCACCATGCACAGATTTAGGTCCCTGTTTGGCAAAGCACTTATGTATGGGCTTAAGCCTCTTTGACTTCAATGGCACTTGAGCACCTGCTTTTCAAGGGAAGTGCTTTGCTGACTCAGGGCCCTGGCAGCAGCAGATCTGGCTCAGTACCGCACTAGCTCATGGGTGCTATGGGGATCCAGCTGGTTCATATCTGGGAAGCATTTGGAAGCTACAGCATAGGCGCTGAGTTTCTAATCTACTGGGGGGGCTCCCCCCCGGGTCCCCACAGGCCCTGCCCCCACTCCACCCCTTCCCCTCCAAGGCTCCACCCCCACCCTGCTTCTTCCCACCCCTGCTGCGCCCCGCCTCTTCCCGCCCCGCCCCCAAGCACACTGCACCCTTGCTCCTCTCCCGTCCCCACCCAGCGTCTCCTGACACCGTGAAACAGCTGATCCGCGGCAGGCGGTAGGTGCTGTGAGGGAGGGGGAGGTGCTGATCTGTGGGGCCCGCTCATGGGCAGGAGGCGCTGGGGGTAAAGGGGAGGTTCTGGTAGGGGGGCTGCCAGTGGGTGCTCAGCACCCATCATTTTTTCCCCATGGGTGCTTCAGCCCCAGAGCACCCATGGAGTCGGTCCCTATGAGCTACAGCATGAATATTAGCAGCGATTTAGTGCTCAGCAAGGCCAGCGTGAGCCCTGCAGCCTGCTGAGTCTAAACTCTGCAGCAAGGTCACCAGCTGTGCACAGCTAGGGCAGCTTCAGGCAAGTACCAAACTAGAGGGTTGGTGCAGAGTTAAATGTGAATGGAACACTGAACTCAGTGCAGACACTGGTGTCATTTGGGTATTAAATTCAATCTCTAACCCCTAGAGATTAGGCTGAGGCCTTCCTGGAAGGCAGATTATCCTGTCTGCTGTTTGTGGGGGGGGGTTTATACCTTCCTCTGAAACAGTTGGTACTAGTTTTACCAGCTTTGCCCGTTACTTTGGGTTATGCTCATTTATTAGGGCTACTCTTCTGGGGGAGAGTGTTCTGTACTTCTATCAATATACTGTTTGTGTCACTTATGTTCTCATACGGAGCTCTACTTCTCCCTGCTGCAAGTTCCCTCCCAATGGAGCTATCCTGCAGGACCTAGGTTCCCCAGGGCTAGGTTCTTCCAGCCCCAGATTCAGATGAACACACACACACACATTAACAGAGCGCATCTGAGAGGACCAGGTTAATCAGAACTCCCAAGCAGCGGCGGCTCCAGGCACCAGCGCTCCAAGCGCGTGCCTGGGGCGGCAAGCCGCGGGAGGCACCCTGCCAGTCGCTGTGAGGGCGGCAGTCAGGCAGCCTTCGGCGGCATGCCTGCGGGAGGTCCGCCAGTCCTGCAAATTTGGTGGCAATTCGGCGGCGGGTATGCTGAATCCGCAGGACCGGCGGATCTCCCGCAGGCATGCCGCTGAAGGCAGCCTGCCTGCCGTGCTTGGGGCGGCAAAAAAGCTAGAGCTCCCCCTGCTCCCAAGCTGACCCCTTATATGTCCCTGGACTCAGCAGATTGGGTCGAGCAGCACTTCCAAGCTGCCACCTTCATATGTCCCTGGTTCAGCAAGTCTCTATCCCCACTTTCACATCACAATTGTTCTAGTAGTAACCCACTTGATGAGCAAACCCCACAGGATTTTTGGGCGCTGCAGGGATCTTTTAGCTTAGGAATGAGGAACACTGCTGCAGAGTGAATGAGGAAACCAAAAAAACCACCACGAGGGGGAGAAAGAGAGAGAGAGAGAGAGAGAGAGAAAGAAGCAACCAGCTTAATCATGAACGTTATGTATTGCCAGATAATAACCATAGGGGAGCCAAACAAAAAAACCCAGTTATAATATTAAATCTAAATTTGATTATAAAAGTCAAGTTTACAAAACTATAACTGGTCACACAAGTCAGGGTTAGAAGGCTATACCGAGAGAGAGAGAGAGAGAGAAAGAGAGAGAGAGAGAACTGGGTTCTCACCACTCTGTGAAGCTTGAATCGATCTGGGGTCCCAGGTGGTGGTGGTAGCTGAGGGTCCGGAGTGCTGGAGACAGGCAGAGCCCCCATCTCGATCAGTCAGGAGAAGATGAAGTCCCAATGGAACTAATGCAGATTTTGGATCCAGGCATTAGAACACTTACTTGAGCATGGATAGGAGTTTTTGTAGAGGAACAATAATGGTTCAAGGGAGAACACTTGATTTGTTTATGTGTAAACAAGGGAGAATACCAAAGTTGTTTTGTTCAGGCTAGACAATGGGAGCTGATTATTCCTGGCTTTGGGCGGTGTTCCTTGGAGGGAGCTCACAGTGTATTAGGGAGCTTCACTATTTTGGATACCAATAAAGGATTTATTACTAGAATTGGTCTGATAACTACTGAGCTGGGTGTGTGCAGGCATGGGTTCATTAACATCTGGAGCAGAGATCCCCCATCATGCAGTGCTTTCCTGCTTTTCTGGTCCCAGAGTTCCGTGCGGTTCTTGCCTTGGAATCTCTGTTCTCCATTCTGTATGCTAATGGAGATGCCTCCTTGTCCCATCTTTGATGCAAACAAGGCTAGGGGAGTTTCCTTAATTCTGTCATCCTTATCCTATGGGTGTAGGTGTGTCTCCCACTGCCTTTTCATTGCTTTTTGTAAGTCTTTCTTCTGATGCAGTTTTGGTTCAAGCAGAGGCGGGGTGGGGTGGGGTGGGGCGTGGGGGAAGATCTTTTGTGAGTCAGACAGGCTGGGTACTGCGCACTGGTTCCCCAAGAACACAGAGCTGCTAGGTAACATAGGCGCCGACTCCGTGGGTGCTCCAGGGCTGGAGCACCCACAGGGAAAAATTAGTGGGTGCTCTGCACCCACTGGCAGCCAAGCTCCCCTCCCCTCCACTCCACCTCCTCCTCCCCCCATGAGCATGCCGCATCCCCACTCCTCCACCTACCTCCCAGCGCTCCCCGCCTAGCCACTGCCAAACAGCTGTTTGGCGGTGTAGCAATCTCCGGGAGGGAGGGGGAGGAGTGGGAACGTGGCGTGCTCAGGGGAGGAGGGGGGAAGAGGTGGGGCCGGGGCGGGGATTTGGGGAAGGAGTCGGAATAGGGGCAGGGAGGGGGCGTAGTTGGGGTGGGGACTATGGGGAAGGGGTTGGAATGGGGGTGCAGCAGAGGTGGGAGGGGGCAGGGCGGGCCCTCATGGAAGGGGTGGAGTCGGGGCAGGGCCAGGGGCAGAGGGGGGCTTGAGCACCCACTGGCGGGAGAAGAAGTCGGCGCCTATGCTAGGTAACACTAGACATTGTCAGAGACAGGACTCTGGGCTAGATGGACCAGGGCTCGGATGCAGGGCTCGGATGCAGGGACTTGGTGCCATCTGCTTCCAGGGAGCCTGCCTTAGCCCTGCAGCACGCCGTTGCCACCCCGGAGCCACTCAAGGTAAACAGCGCCGGGCCGGAGCCCGCACCCCGAAACCCTCCTGCACCCCCTCTTCCCTGAGCCCCCTGCTGCACCCCGCACCCCTCCTGCACCCCAACCCCCTGCCCTGAGCCCCTTCCTGCACACCGCACCCACTCCCACACCCCGCACTCCCTCCCACACCGCAACCCCCTGCCCCAGCCCTACATTCATGGCCCTGCATGCAATTTCCCCACCCAAATGTGGTCCTCCGGCCAAAAAGTTTGCCCACCCCTGGCCTAGGCTGAGGATCTCTGAGGACTGAGGCATGCCCAGATGCGAAGCTCCTGGACCTTGGGAGTTCAGGGTCTGGGCAGGAGATCGCCATGGAGATCACATGGACTCCAGGACTACAGCATGCAGGGGAGCTACTCCCTGCAGCTCTCACTGCTTTGCAGGCCATGCAGCCCAGCTCCCCTCGGGCTGACAGCTGAGCTCCGCTCCTGTGCCCCTCAGTAGCTCTGCTGTGAGGGAAGGTGTCACCTGAGCCGACTCCGTATGCTCTGCCAGAGCGGAAGCTTGCCCCAGCATAGCTTCGTGCTCATCTAAGCAGGTGCCTTCTCCTACAGGGCTCTGCCTACTGCTCCCTGGTGGCCCTTTGGCACTGTCCGCCCCCTACCACCAGCATCCCAGTCTCCGAGACCTTCCCGGCTCTCCTCCCTGCCGGGAGGTACCGTCAGTGTTTTGACAGAGCTCAGGACCGGCATGGAGGGGTGTTTTCCCCAGCCATGGGGTGGGGAACACTCCTGTGCCCCTTGGGGTCTCTGCCACAGTTATGCTGGCTGGTGGCAAGGCCCCTGCATTACAGAGCCCAAGGCTGATTTGTGGCAGCAGCTGGGGAGCGGGGATGGAGTTGAAGCCGGAAGCTCCCATCAAGGGTGGCAGCGTTCCAGCAGCATCTAGCCGGGCAGCTCTGCTGCCCTCTGCCTCCTCACAGTGAGTGAAATGGGCGTGGCTGGCTGCAGTGGTGGATTAGCCAATGGGCCCATGGGGCCCATGCCCAGGGGCCCCGGCCAATTGTGGGTCTCCTCAGAAAAATTGGCACCCCGCCCTCTGGAGACAAGTGCTGAGGCGGAGGAAATCACTGCGCCCTCACCCCACTTCCTGGCAGCAGCACCAGGCAGGTGGGCAGGTGAAGCCCCAGTTCCCTGACTCCATCCCCGGCAGAAGAGCTGGGTGGTGTGGGAAGCCCCAGCACCCAGACCCTGGCTGCGGCCCCAGGACTGGAGGAGCTCTGGCTGGCTCCCTGCTCTGACTTCAGGGCTGGGGAGCTCTCACACCCCTCTGCGGCCCCGGGGCCTTGGTGGGGGGACAGAGCTTCTCCAGTCTTGGGGGGGAGGCAGAATGGGGTGGGACTGTGGGTGGAACAGGGGTGGGCCGGGAAAAGGGCAGAATGGTGTGGGGCTTTGGGCAGGCCTGCAGGTGGAAGGGGTGGAATGGGGGTGGAACCACAGGCGGAAGGGCTGGGAAGGAGGCCCCCCACTTGCTCTGGCCCAGGGCCCCACGAAACCTTAATCCACCTCTGGGCCTGGCTTCCCAAAATTATACATAGTGGATGGGAGTCAGGGTCTTCCCCACCTCAACATACTCATCCTGGTATCTTTCAGGGCAAGGCTGAAGGCCAGTTGTTTCCTTAGGAGATGGCTTGTTTTGGGGAGGTGGGTTTCTTTCACTCCACAAGCTCCTGGGTTTCATATTAGGGAGGGGCTAGAACCAACCCCCGGGTTGCAAACTCTCTCTAAGGCTTGCAGTGGAGTTGGGACAGAGGCCGGAATCTGAATCCAGATTTGCCATGCACACCTGGACCACCACTGTGCCAAACCCCTCCATCCCACCACCCCAGACTTTGAGGGTTCTGCTCTCTGGCTCGGGATCCAAATGGTCCTTCTTGAAGTTTATAGATGTGATGGGCCAACCTGAATCCTGGTGAAAACAGGCGAAGTTCTGAGTGAAGTCAATGGTGTCACCCCTGCTGACTCCATGGTCCAGTTTGACCTATTGCCTTGTTTCCAGCTGAGTTTGCTAAAGTGCCTGGGAGTCTCCACGCCTGGGGCATCCCCAGATCCCAGTGTGTTGTTCTCTGCCATTGCTTTAAGAACTGCCCCATCTGTTGGCACGTGCAAGGCCCCTGGTCTCTGTGCCCTTGGCAAGGCTGCAGCAGGAGCGAGCCACACAGGGGCTGCATGGTTCTTTTGGTGTGGCTGGCGTGTGCTTTCCAGTTCATTACATTTCAATGGCCCACTTTAAAGCTATCCAAACAAACAAACAAGCACACACACACTAGCAGGGACGCAGCGAGAGGAGCAAGCTAGTTCCCCAGAACTGCCTTTGCAAATGATTAAGGCTGTAAATCATTCACGGAGGTCATGGAAGTCACACTTTCCGTGTGTGACGGGTTTGGTCACAGAAACTCCCTCAAGACTGTCACTAGATGTGCTGGGATCCCACTGAGAACAAACCCCCTGCCAGAGAAGACTTCCCTCCACTCCCATCTTGCTGAGCTAGACACACCAGTCGGCTACAGCACAGACCAAGAGGTTGGGCCACGCCCCCCTGCAGTTCACAGAAATTAAGATTCACTTAGCCCAGGGATTCTCAGTTAACGGGGACTTTCCCAGCACCCAGTATTCAGTCCTTCTGGGAGCCTAAACCCCAAATTAATCCATTTTACTTTGTATAGAGCTTATACAGGGTAAATTCATAAATTGTCTGCCCTCTATAACACTGATAGAGAGATATGCACAGCTGTTTGCTCCCCCAGGCATTACTTACTTACCCTGGCTTAATTAATAAGCAAAAGTGATTTTATTAAGTATAAAAAGTAGGATTTAAGTGGTTCCAAGTAATAACAGACAGAACAAAGTAAGTTACCAAGCAAAATAAAACAAATCACTCAAGTCTAAGCCTAATTCAGTAGGAAACTGAATACAGGCAAATCTCACCCTCAGAGATGTCCAGTAAGCTTCTTTCACAGACTAGAGTCCTTCCTAGTCTGGGACTAATCCTTTTCAGACCAACATTGTGGTTTATGGCCTGGGTCCAGCAATCACTCACACCCCCATAGTTTCTTTCAGGTATCTCTTGGGGTGGAGAGGCCATTTCTTGAGCCAGCTGAAGACAAAATGGAGGGGCTTCCAGGGCCTTTTATATTCTCTCTTTTGTGGGCGGAAACCCCTTTGTTCTGTGCAAAATCACAGCAACAAGATGGAGTTTGTAGCCACCTGGGCAAGTCACATGTCCATGACTGATTCAGCTTTTTGCAGGCCACCCCATTGTTTACATGTTAGTTTGAATGTTCCCAGGAAAGCTCAGATGTGGATTGGCGTCTCCCAAAGTCCATTGTCAGTTAAGTGTTTCTTGATTGGGCACTTACTGAGAATAGTCCTTTCTCAAGAAGCTGACCAAATGCTTCACTGATGCTACTTAGAATCAAACACATTGAGATACAAGTACATAGCCAATATTCATAATTTCAAATACAAAAATGATACACACATACAGACAGCATAATCATAACTAGCAAATTACAACCTTTCCGTAGACACCTTACTTGACCTCCTTTTTACAAGATTTGGTGCAACTATAGGACTTTTGTTGCAACAGTGATGTATACGGTCACAGTTCATGTCAATAACGTCACACTGTGACCTCTGTGAATTTTGAAGCACTGGTGCGGCTGACCTCAGGACCACCCCAGCAGCTGGGGAAGCCCCGGGGCCAGCCACACTGGCTGGTGCTCTGGAACCCCAGGCAGCTGGTCCCTGGCACTGCCCTGGAGCAGCGGTCTGGGACCAGTGGCGGCGGTGGTGGGGCCTCGGGCCGCCCCCCCCCGGCCTGGACCAATGGCGGCAGGGGGGCCCCAGGTTGCCACCCGCCCGGAGTGGCAGCGGGACCACGGGTCACCGCCCCCCCCAGAAGCAGCGGGGCCCCAGGCCCCACACACACACCCCAGCAGTGGCAGGGGTGCATGGTCTGCCCCCTCCCCCCAGCAGCAGTCTTCAGGAGCGCCCCCCTCCCAGCAGGTAAGATTTAGTCATAGGTATTTTTAGTAAAAGTCATGGACACGTCATGGGGCCGTGACTTTTTGTTTATTGCCCATCACCTGTCCATGACTTTCACTAAAAATACCCGTGACTAAAACGTAGCCTTACAAATTATCCACTACAGCCCTTTCTGCACAGATGTGGCACTCGGAGATTAATCTCTAGATTAAGGTTTTACTTCATTCTGAAATGAGTACAAATTCCAGGTCACAGCAGCCCGCAACCCAGCTAAATCTCTGCATTAAGCCTCTTGGGCTGGGAAGGGACAGAGACATATCCAGCCCCTTCCTCTCCATACATATGAAGTCCCTAGTCGATGGTTGCCTGAGCTCACTCCTTTGAAAGCCACCCTCAAGGTAAGAGCAGTTGGACTCTGATCATTTCTGTTAAAGTGGGGAGCGGACGATTCGTGGACTAGTTAGCAGATTGCTTTCCAGTGAAGGGGAAACGCCAGTTTTCCCATCACTCTGGGACGGGATGTCAGGATGTGGAAGGTGTATCTGGATCAGTGGAACTGGAGTCAGAGGGCCTGTGTTCCCTGGAGTGGCTGTAATTGACTGGTTGTTAAGTACCAGTTGTATGTCGTGTGGCCCTTATGACTCCCTCTGGAAAAGGCAAGTGTCGTTGGAATCACAGTTGCTGGTTAGTGTAAAAA
This sequence comes from Terrapene triunguis, assembly GCF_002925995.2. Classification (NCBI taxonomy): domain Eukaryota; kingdom Metazoa; phylum Chordata; order Testudines; family Emydidae; genus Terrapene; species Terrapene triunguis. The sequence goes on along the minus strand of NW_020665189.1, from coordinate 5,924,888 downwards.
GAAAAGACTGGGCCAGTGGTTGGGGCACTAATATGGGACTTGGAAGATCTAGGTTCAAGTCCCTGCTCTGCCAGACTTCCTGTATGATCTTGGGCCAGTCGCGTAGCTGCTCTGTGCCTCAGTTTCCCATCTGTGATCATTATAACAGCTCTGTCCTGCCTCACAGAGGAGTTGAGGCACTCAGATACTCCAGTAGAGGGGTCCGATAAGTACCTGAGAGAGAGGCAGCCATCATACTGTGTGGAATAACACAGGTGAGATATTAGTACAAACAGTTCAGGACAGGGCTGTGTTATAGACCCAGTTAGAGGACCTGCAGCATTCTAATAAATTGTTCGGTCTGCACTGCACGACGCCTGCCGTAGTTCTGCCATCACACTGGCTGTCTCCTGCCATCCTTTCCTCAGTTTCAATGGGAGTGAGACTGGGTCCAGTGACCATTCAGAGAGTGGGGATTAGATTCATGAGCACATGCAGAAGCATGTGAAGAGAAGGGGGTGGGTGGATTGTGCAGTACGGATCATGTGCATTCTGGGTGGGTTTGACCCGACAAGACTAATTGCCACTAGCATAAAACTATTCTGAGCTCTTGTACGAGAGGATGGCATTTCACACAGAGATATATCAGAAGTTACCGCAGCACTGAGTCTTTCTCCCCTATAGAAATCACATTTGAGTTCAAAATAAGCCCTGAATGGACTAAATCCACTTCCTCACAGTGTTATAATAGGACCTAGTCCCGCTAGAATATCAAGACTACTGTTGCTCTCTTTACATATAGACAGGTGTTTTTCATAGATAAAACTGCAAGGGAATTCAATAGCCTGCATCTGGAGTGTAACCACTGCATGGCCGGGGTTGAGCCTCCTTTTGTGTTTGTCTGGAGCCAGGCGCCTTGTGGGCACTGCTGGAAACAGGCAGTGACACTTCGCTCTCTCCTAAATGGCTTCCCACAGCAAGGTACTGAGAAATTGACCAAAGGGTACACTCAAGGAAACTGACCAGAGGGAACACCCATCCAAGAAAACTGACCCACTCAGGGCATGAGACCAGCAATGCACCCCTGGTGCTCACCAAAAACTCACCTGGTGGGGCACTTTTTACAATGTCTCAGGTGACTCTGATGAGTTTGCTTGGACAGACTGGCCAGGATCATGGTGCACAGAGAGAAAGACTGGGTTAGTTTTGTACTTTGTTTCTTTAAAAACCCAATAACGTTTAAGGAAAAGTATCAAAATGGGGAGGGGGAAGGATTTTTTTTTTCAGGGAAGTGTGAAGATTGGGTGCAGGAGACAAACTTTTGGGTCTGTGTATGTGCACACGTAGCTGTAGTGAGGGGGTATTTTCCTGAGTAAAGGGATATAACTCTAGCACGAGAGTGAGAGTAGCTTGGCGAGAGGAATGCTTTGTGTGGGGGTGGGAGCGTATGTACGCATGTGTGACAGAGTACTAATGTGGCATTTCCCGGTGTGATGCAGTGCCTCTCTCTACCTCATGTGTGTACATAAGTGTGATGTGGCATGGCACGAGTCCAGCATAAGCGCATGTGAAGAGACATTTCCTCTTTCCCCGGTGAGTGGGTGTGTGTGTGTATAATGATGTGGCAGTTTCTTGGGTGAGTCCAGTTCCAATAAAGCACTTTCAATCCCCATCTGACCTGCTGGGAGCCATTTCTACCGAGTTCTACCCTGAGGCTCAGAGCTTCTCCCCAGAGATGAATTGGACTCCCACGGGGACTGGGAAGCTAAGGTATTACCTGAGCTGCAGGGTACTCTTTCACTTTTCTTCCTTTTCTCTTCAAACCCCCTCCCCTTCCCTGTCACTGAGTCACTTCTTCCCGCCTCAGCTCACAACCTCCCTTCTCACATTTTCTCAGTGATACTCTGTGTCCTGGGCACAAACTGCACACAAATCCGGGTGCATTGTGAAGAGACTGGGCTGCCCAAGAGCTGCCCTGACCGGGGAATTCGACAGAGCAGGGGCAGGGTATAGAGCAGTGGTTCTCAACCAGAGGTACGTGCACCCCTGGGGTACACAGAGGTCTTCCGGGGGTACATCAACTCATCTAGATATTTGCCTAGTTTTACAACAGACTACATAAAAAATATGAGCGAAGTTAGTACAAACTAAAATTTCATACAATGACTGGTTTATGCTGCTGCATATACCGTACATTGAAATGTGAGCACAATATTTATATTCCAATTGATTTATTTTATAATGATATGGAAAAATGAGAAAGTCAGTAACGGTTCTGTAATAGTGAACTGTGATACTTTTGTATTTTTATGTCTGATTTTGTAAGCAAGTAATTTTTCAGTGTGGTGAAACTTAGGGTTCGCAAGACACATCAGACTCCTGAAAAGGGTACAGTAGTCTGGAAAGGTTGAGAGCTACTGGTTTAGAGGAAGGGAGCTGAGAATTTTGCAGTTTCTACTCTAGTTGCAGAGTAAGTTATTTGCGCAAATGTAATTTACATCACCTGAAATTAACGCAGAGTGCCCTGGCAGGAGATGGGATATGGTAGCATCGGGAGACGGACCCAGGCAGCTCAGAAGAGCTACAGTCCTCATTCCCCGCTTGATAAAGACAGGCAGGCAGCCCAGTTCAGGCTGACTTTGCTGTGAAGCATTTGATTCCCTAACAGTGCTTCAGTGATTTGCACTTTGAGTGAGATACACAAGTGGCAAGAGGACCGTGGGGGGAGGGGCCCTCGAGTGGATTCTTTAGGACAACCCACACAAGCTCTGCACGGTCTCGGTTCAGTAACACATGTGAACGCACGCGTAACTTTAAGCACATGAGCAACCCCACTCACTTCACACTAACTTCAGCTGGACTACACATGCTTGACATTAAATGTGTGCTTCAGTGAGTTGCTGAGTCAGAGCCCATCCTTCAGTTTCCCTTTCCCTCTCCTGACTCCTTCCCCAAACTCCCTCTAGGGGTGGCTGCTGGGTATTGTGTTTACTCCATTTACATGGGGAGTTGAAGCTAGACACATTCAGACTGGAAATACAGTAAGGCAAACATTGTTAACAGGGAGGTAATTAGCCATTGGAAAAACTTTCCAAGAGTCGTGGTAGATTCTCCAACGCTGACAATGTTTAAAATCAAGATGTTTTTCTAACAGATCTGCTGTAGGAAATATTTTGGGCAAGTTCTCTGGCCTGTGTTACACAGGAGGTCAGACCAGATGACCCCCAGGGTTCCTTCTTCTCTTGGAATCTATGAAATTAGTGACCAAATACTGGGCTAGCTTCTGGTTTCCCCTGAGTAGGGTGATCATATTTTCCCAAAGGGAGAACAAGACACCCCACAGGCCAGCCCAAGGCCTCCCTCTCCCTCCCCCATGCGGGGTCGGCCTGAGGTCCCCCTATCCCTCCAGGGCCAGCCCGAAACCTCCCTGCCTCCTGCCTGTGTGGGGCTGGCCTGAGATCTTCCTTCCCCCTCAGTGCCCTGGACTCACCTGAGCCCCCCGCTGCCCTTACATGGGGGCCACCTGAGGCCCCACTCTTCCCCTGGCATGCAAGGTTGGCCTGAGCCCGACCTGAAGCCCCCTGCACATGGGGCAGCCCCCGGCCACCTGCCAGAGCCACTCTCCCTAGCCTTCCCACTGGCACAGGGCTGACATTGCTGCTCCCCCACACACTTTCCTCTGCGCCCCGCTAGGGGTTCCACCCCACTTTTTTGGCAAAACTCTGCCTTTGTCCAGTTTGCTCTTGCCAAATGATGATCAGCTGGCAAGAACAAATGGGACAAATGCCCAGTTTCGCCAAAAAAGTCAGGACTGCCAGGACAGGGCTGAAAAAGGGACTGTCCCAGCCAAAATGAGATCTATGGTCACCCTACCGCTGATGAGCCGCTAATCACTCACCCCTGGGCTCTAGACCCAGCACTGCCTGCAGTGCTAGACTTTGGCTGCCAGCACACTGGATGGACTGGGACCTGGCCATGGCTCCAGTCCCAGTTGTGCAACAGGCCCTGAGGGCAGTGCTTGCTGCCAGTGGCAGATTAGCCACTGGGCCAACGGGGGGGGGGGGGGGGGCGAAGGGGGAAGGGGGGGGGGGGGGGGAGGGGGGGGGGGGGCAGAATGGGATGGGACCGTGGGTGGACAAGGGCTGGGCTGCGGGAGGAAGGGGAAAATAGGGTGCAGCTGTGGGCAGGGCTGCAGGCGGAAGGGGTGGAACAGGGGCGGGACCACAGGCAGAAGGGGTAGAGAGGGCCCCCCCCCACTTGCTCTGGCCCAGAGCCCCACAAAACCCTTAATCCGCCTCTGCATGCTGCTCCTTTATAAAGAAGTGGTAGGGAAAGGTGTGGCTATACTGCCTTTGTAGACGCTGAGGGAAGCTACCTGCCTCTGCCCCGTGCAGACAGAACGCTGCAGGGTACCAGTGAGCAGGCACTACCCCACGGACAGAATTTGGGCAAATGGAATGAAAAAATGATCTGCTAGCTTGAGCATCCTTGTATGTTTAAACACCTCACTCAACAAACAGCCGCCCACCCACAGAATGGCGAGCTGGCAGCCATTGTACCAGGCATTTAAATAATCCGTTTCTTCAGATAATCTGCTGGCAATTGGTGCCAAGTTGCCTGCGGATAATAATGGCACATCTGCTGTGCTGCTCTAGTTTTACTGTCAATGTGATTTATCCCAGATAGCTTCTGCAGGGTCGGAGAGAGCAAACTGCACAGGACTTAGAGCGCCTCTGCCCTTCCCCCACAGTGAGGGCTACAGGGCTCTTCCTTATTGATAATCCTGGATGAATCCCACCCCTATCACAGAGGATCCAGGATGCAGCATGTTTCAGAGTAGCATATCGGTGTTGCCCAGGTGCTGCACAGTGCAGATAATTTGGGATTATCGGTTCAGTCAAAACATGCATATCCAAAACTCCTTACACCAGGCCCAATCATCCCCCTTAGATCCATGTATATAGGAGACCCTCCATGACTGGATCTCCCTCATCCTGGGCCCTCCGACACAATCTCCCTGCTCTGGAGGATACCATGGAAGGGTCACTATGGGGCCAGGATCCACAAGTGTCAGGGGAATAGGAGGGCAAGGTTGGGTGCCACACCACAGTTCAGGACCGGAACGGAGGATCCATCACACTGAAATTGTACTGAATGACACAGTCAAGTGAAATGAAGTGAACTCTAACCCTGACCCTCCCCTGCATCCAGAGTGATCAAATTGTGATTTTAGTGGAATTCAGACTTTTCCAATGTTCACCCAAACCAATAGGGTTCTGCTTGCTGATGCCTAGAATATCCCTGAAATTTTGCAATTGATCAGCTGCATCATTCAAAAGTTCCCGGGTTACCTCCAAACAGAGAAATGCCGTTGAGTTGCAGATCGGTTCTCATTTCGCTTAGCCAAGTGATATCCGGGCAGTAACAGACTAGAACGGTTCAAATGACATGCTACATATGTCCAATTTGTTTTACTTCTCCACAGGTGAGGGTCCATCCTTCAACAATGAATATCTCCACCCCGAGCAGCCAGCCAAGGCAACAAGAGCCTCCGGACTTGGCTGGATTCACTACGGGCTCTGTCGTCCGGGGTGTGACCAAGAAGGCCGATGCCCTTCCCATGATCACGGTCATCGTGGTCATTTTCGTCCTATTGGCTGTTGTCATCATTGTGCTGGTGCGCTACGGCCCGCAGCTGTGCACGCTGCAGATCACCCTGTACCACGAGCCCATGCCGCAGGATCTGGAGAACGGGGTGCACCTAACAGATTGGAAGAAACTGGGCTCCAAAAGGAAAAGCAGCAAGCAGCCTGCTCAGAACTACCAGGGAGACCCGGGCAGCAATGACACTGCTGCGCTGAGTGTCCAGTGCTCCTGTAAGCACCAACTGCCCTGCGACAACACAGAGCCTAATGTCATAGAGATTACCTACCTGTGAATGGCTCGTGGCGGGGCCGGAGGCCAGCCCTGGTCAGACAGTTGCCAAGGGGACAATAGCTCTGTTGGAGAATAGCAATGTTTGGAGTTGAGGATTTGCCAAAGACTCACCAGTATTCGAACACTGGTTTTATTGCCTCATGATCCCCAGCAGATCAGACGCACCCAGTAGTCAGTTGTGTGTCCTGGTCGAAAAGCAGCTTCAAATAGATAGATTTGGGTGGCTGTCACAATGTGCATTTGAAACACACTTCGGTTCTTTCAGATATTTCAGAATGCCTGTTCCCAAGAGCTGACGGGGACCTGAGAAGGGCAGAGCCAAGAAGGTAGCTGATCCTTACGTCTGCCTGCATGATACACCTTAATGACGCTCAGCACTCATGAAGCACTTTACAGCAGCCCTGTCGGGTAGGTAACTGCTGTCCCTTACCTAGGCCATCAGCGGCAGTGGCAGGACTAGGACGACTCAGGAATTAATGACACAGAGTGCCCATTGGTGCTGCAGGCAGAGAAAGCCCTGCTCTCACGCTAACCCCTCACTCGGAGCTCACTGCTTCAGCCCTCTATCCAGAGTGAGCAAAGAGGGATTTTTGTGGAAATCAAGCTTTCTGGTTTTCCGATTGTCACCCAATCCATAAAGCTCTGCCCGCTGATGCCTAGAATGGCCCCTGAAAGTCTGCAATTGATCGGCTGTGGTTTTCAGAAGCTGCCACATGACAGATGGGCAGAGAAATGCCAGCTGGGACTGAAGGGTCTGAGCGGAAAGCCTGGGAACTGCATTGGAACTGCCACCATGGGGGCATCTGCTACATGCTCAGGGCAAAACTCAGCAGAAACACCAAGAGAGCTCCAAGAAAACATGTGCATGACCCTCTGCTCCTCCTAGCCCAGCCCCAGGGCCGTCCTTAGGATTTATGGGGCCCTACGCAGTATTATTAAACTGGTGCCCCTATGCTCCACTGAAGGCGGTCCCCAGCTGGCGCCACTGACCCCAGTGTGTTGAGGGGGCACAGCTACCACCCCTGCCCATGGACCCCCAGAACCATCCCCCGTTGCTGACACACACCGAGCTTCGTACACTGCAGTCACTGCGGCAGTGGCTCAAGGCAGGCTTCGCACCTTGGCCCTCCTGCAGCCCCTAGCCACTCCTGGCACACCATGAGCATTTTGACAGGAAGTACCAAGCAATAATTACAACAATAATACAAGTGTGTGTGTGTGTGTGTGTGTGTGTGTGTGTGTGTGCATGTGCGTGACAGAGTGTGTGTATGTGTGTGTGAGAGAGAGAGCCAGTGCGTGTGAGAGAGACAGAGAGACAGTGTGTGATGGTGTGTTGGGGGACTGTGTGACAGTGTGTGTTGGGGAGTGTGAGATTGTGTGTGTGTGAGACAATCTGTATTGGGGGACTGTGACTCATGAGAGGCAGAATGTATGTGGGTGTGAGAGCGACAGTGTGTGTGTGTGTGTGTGTGTGTGTGTGTGTTAGGGAAGTGTGAGAGACAGTGAGTGCACTGTCACCCACTTAGCATCCAGGTCCACTCTCCCTCCCCCCCGCAACCCTGGCTCGGCTCTGGCCCCAGCACTTGCCCCGCTACGCCTGCTCGCCCAGCACTCCTGCCGGGGAGTGGGGTCGAGGTGCGGGAGCTTACCCCATTCTGCCCAGCACTCCAGCTGGGGAGAGGGGGCTTACCCGCACCCAGACCCTGCTATCTGGCTGGAGCGCCAGGCGAGCAAAGCCCCCATACCCCAACCCCGCTCACCAGGTGCAGGCCTGGGCCCCAGGGGGCCTCTGACCAGCATGTCCATCGACCCCCGCAAGGCTGGCTGGAGAGGGTGGTGGGGAAGCGGCCCCAATTCCTCCTGCCCCCCGTCCCCTGCCACCTGTCATTAATCACCCACCTGAAGTCGGGGCCCACCCAAGTGTCCCGTCCTGGCTACACCACTGCTTGGTGGTGGAAATGGGAACACGGGCTCCGAGATGGAAGAGCTGAACGTTTCAAGGGCGGTAAAGAAGCACAAAAGAAGGGATTCATGCAGGCGTGAGATGGATCAGAACTCCGTGCCCAGATTCAGCTGCCCTGCGCGTTAGGGGTGTTTCGGTCCAGAGACCGAGGCCCATCTCTAAAGCAGAAGTGCAGAGTGAGGAAGAGATGAGGGAGAGGGCCCTGGTCTTAGCTCTTCACGGGGATTAATTCTCCCTGAAATCAGTGGGGCCTGCTGATCCTCTGCCCCTTTGCACAAGAGGGAAAGTGGGGGACAGTGGTGCACAAAAGTGTGCTCTCGGGGCAGATCCTACTCTGTCACCTTGCCTCCTGCTGTCCCCGTGTGGCTGGGCACAATAACGCTGAGGTTACTGCTTCAGTTTCCCCTCTCAGGCTTCTTAAAGGCTCCACCCCAAGTTCCCTTGGGTCCGATTTTACCCGCTCCTCAAGGCCACGCACCTAGTGCAAGGAGTCCTGGAAAGTCCATTTATCCCCAATGCCGTGCCCTTGGACCATTCTCTAGACACAGCCCAGCAACTTACCTCAGACCTCACCTCTGGCATCGTCTGCCTCACCTGGCCTGTCATTGAACAGCCAGCCCAGCAGGCTAGCCCCTCCGCCAGTCTCTGAGTCTGTGTCATCCTCCCAGCACTGACCCCTCCAATCACAGCCGGGCGCCTCTCATGCCACCCTGCCCTCTGAATCAGATCAACCTGGGACACACCTGGGCTGGACTCACTTCACTTACAGGGGCCAGTTGCCCTGTGACATGCCCTACTGCCCAAGGGAAAACAACTCTGCAGGGGGGCAGGGCATGGGGGGCTGGGAAGTCCACTACTGCACCCCTTTTTACTGCACAGGGCTAGTCACCTCCAAAGGGCTGCTCTGGGCCCTTAGGAGAGTGTGAATTCATAGCCCTTCACTCCCCTGTGTGCGCCCATCCTGGCTACTCGAGATGTGCACTGGACAGAGGATTGGAAGTAGATCAACAAGATCTCCCTTGGTCCAAGTGGTAGAGGCCTGTGCTTCTGGAGCCATAGGCCCAGGGCTCTAGGCCCAGTGATGGAAGGGGGTTATGAGGGAGAAGTGGGTGGGAGGATGTGTATAGCAGAAAACCAAACGACTGGGAATGGTTTGAGGCAGAAGCTCAGTGGTGAAGCCGGCACAGAGGGTAGCTCTATGGATAACACTGTTGGCCTTTTCCCAATAAAGCTCCTTGGTCAGTGTTAGAAGGTGACTCTCTGTATTCCTTTGCCGCTGTCACACAACATGGTGACCTGTGTGGGAGCCTCCCAAAAGCAAAGTTGGGGATGGGGTGGGGGGCGACAAGGCAATGACTAGGCTTTTCCATCTCTGCCTGAGACACTGTCATCCTGGAGGCTGAGGCTGGATTTCTGGAGCGGGTCGGTTCCTCACAGGGGAGACAGCAGGGAAAGCCGTGCCAGGAGACACTGTCCTCATCCATTTCATACACGGGGGTTGGATGGCTCCAGCCCGGCCACGGTTACACTCACCAGGTGCAGGACTCCTGCTGGAACTCACCCACCACCAGGTCAAAGGCCCCAGATCACAAACCGCTTCCTCCTCTGCACCCATGACCCTGTCACCGTCCCCTCAGCACTCTGGCTCCGTGCTCCTAACCCAGCAAACACAAAAGTGCCTTTGCTGTCAGTCTCTCATGCTGAGGTGTGCGCCATTGCCACGCCCAGAACAGCTGAAAGGGGCTGGATTGACATCCCAGAGAGTCCTATCCAGCTATATAAACTGGCCAGCAGCAATGGAGGGCAGGTTCCAGGGCCTGTTTGGGCCTTGGCCGATCTCCAGGACTGGTGATGTTACGCTGTTGAGATGTGGCCACTAGAAACCAAATTGAACCACCAGGTCAGTTCACAACAGCCACTGAACAAGCATGAGGGGTGCAATTGAGTCACTGGCTGCATAACCACTTCACAGGGTTGTTGGGGAAGCCCTGCATCCTCAGTAGCCTGCCTGGCTGGTTGTAGAGGAGCCAGGACGTCTCCCAAGCTCTGCAGGTCCTGGCTCCTGAGACCAAGAATCCCAGCCTCCTGCCTCCTCTTCAGCCCAGTGGGTGGGCTGCTGAGGCACCGAGACTCCTGTGGTTCCCAGGCCAGCTCAGTCCTAGTCATCAGCCTGGGGAACTAGCTGGCCCAGGAGTCTGGAAGCCGTGGGGTCCCCAACTCAGAAGGAATCTGCACAGCACCACAGACTTGGTAATCCCGGGGCTCCCCAACAGCACACCAGGTGAGTGCCGAGGAGTCAGGCAGTCGGCAGGAAACCTGCCCCTGTTCCGTCCTAAATCTAACCATTGCCACAAACATTTTCCATTTTCACCAATCAACAAATTCCAAAGCAAAATTTTTTTGTGGGAACTTTTCCGCCCAGCTCTGCTATCAACACTTCCCTGAGCCGCCCTGTTCCCTATGGAAACTTGTCATTACCTCGGTTTTATTATTATTATGAATAAATACAGCAAAAGAGGCAATACTGACCAATGTACAACCCGCCAAGTCCTGCAGCTCTTACTCAGGTTTTACTCTTTCCGTACTCAGACAGAACCCCCTGATGCTCAAGTGACTGAGCGAAGCCAAGAAGTGTTCATCACCTGCCCTTCTCATTGATTTCGAGGGGCTCTTTGCCTGGGTGTGGAATGAGTAAAACCTGAGTAAGGACGTCCAGAACCAACGCCAGGGGAATAGCACAGGAAGCATTGCAGACAGCTCTCTGACAATCATCAGCTCTGCTGAACTCAGGTGATCAGCCCTCACTGTACATTATTCCTAAGCGCGAGTCTCCCTGGAAAGCTCATAACAAGGCACAGGGAGAAGAAAGGGGGGTGAAAGGCAGAGGAGATCACAGAGATGCACTGGCAAGCTACTGACGCACATGCCACGATAGGAGCCTTTGCTGTGACACATGGCAGTGAGCTGGAGGCACTGATCTCTGGGCCTAGCACTTACCCAGGTGGGGAAAGATCAACCCAAACTGGAGTCAGAGGGGATCTGCAAATCAACCCAGGTAACTGGAGCTCAAGGGGGGAAGGGATTAAGGGGAGAGCCCCAGGTCTCCCTGGCCTCTTCCCCTCCCCTCACTCCTGGCAAGGCTCGGAGGCAGCTGGCTGCTGCTCCCTCCTCCTGCCTGGGGGCTCCATGCTGGCTGGGTCCCCGTCAGTGGGCTCTGATGCTTGCTGGGTTCTGCTCAACCTCAGTGCACGGTTGGGCGCTGCAGGACTGGCACCCCCTTGTTGGGGCTGAGGTGCCCCCTGGGCTGGGCTGCTCCCTTCGGGCTGGTTGGCTCCCTGGGTCTGAAGGGGGAAAGGAACGAAGCAGCGACATCTCCCCCAAACGGCCCAGCTGTAGCACCAGAGCGAGCTGCTGCTACCAGCAAAGGGTGCCAATCTCTGGTACAGCCCCATCCCGTTCCTTTCTGACACACGGGGATCGGCAGTAAAATGGTTAACGATGATGACACGGACATTGGCCTCATTAGGCTACAGAGTTGAGATGAATGTGGGGCTGTTCCCTGTCTCTGAGCCATCCTGCCAGGCTGCCTTCAAACTCAGGCAGACTGCAGCAGCCCCACTCGGGTCCTCTTTTGGGGGTTTTCTTCTTCTCCCCGTGAAGGTCTAGAGGCCGATTTCTAATCAACTTTCCAAGTGCGAGCCGAAGCGCAGTTGAGGGTAAACAGAGTTCACTCACTTCTCCATTGGGGCCCGTTAGGTTAGGTTAGCCACTTCTCTTTTACCGCTACAGCATGGAGAACCGGCTTGCTGAGCTGATGAGAGCCAGCTCAGTGACAGCCCTGCTGCTGCCCCCTGCCTCCATGGCTGAGTCCCCCATACGCCTCCAGGAGGAGCCTTCCTGACCTACCCCCAGCTTGGAGGGAGCCGTCTCTGCCCAGGCACCCCGAGAACAGTGATAAAAGGCAGGCAGCAGGGGCAGGTACAGATGTGGGGACTCATCAGCCCAGCAGGCTCTGGAATAGCCAGTGTCCAATTTGGGGGGGGGGAGCTGAGACGACCAGTTGTGAGCAGGAAGGTGGAGCCACTTATGCCTCTTCATGGTGCCAGGCCTGTGCCCTGGGCCCATCCTTTTCTCCTTGAGCCTGCAGGGGTCTGTGGAGATTGCATGCTCAGCCCTTGACAGGGAGGAGGAGTGGCAGCACCCATGGATTCACTCTCCAGTTGACACCTGCCACAGTTCAGGTCAACTGCACCCATATTCCCTGTCTATGGTCCAGCAAGGGCACCCATTCTTAGCTCTCCAGCTTCCCAGCTGTCACCTCTCTTGGGCAGAGACCCATATCTCTTTCCCTCCTCACTGGGGTATTTCCAGGCTGCACAGTTCCCTGCCTACACTGTGAATCCCCCAAAAGGCAGGTGCGTCAGCAGGACTACTTTGCTTCTCATCAGAGACTGGAAACAGTGTAATTGCTCCAGTTAAGATACCACTCAGCTCTTTCTAAGCAAGCACATTTATTCTTAACATAAAAGTGTTACAGAGAAAACATATTAAAAACAATAACAATGTACATGCATGCTAATAAGTTTACCAGAGATCACCCCCAACTCCAACAAAGGCTCTGGCAGCAGAATGGGAGGACCCAAGTAAGATGCTAGAAGTGGTGCAAAAACATTTTCAACCCACAAAAAGTGTCAGGTACCTTTTATATCTTGTTAATAAAAGTGTTGTCAAGAATCTGGCAAAACAATAGATCAGTATATTGCCAAACTGTGCAAAATAGCTGACTCACATGAGCATCAAATCTTAACAGAGTAACTAATTTCTGATAGATTAGTAATAAAGTGTGATGGTCTGTACCCTTATAGTCACCCTTTTTACAAGACTATGATACATTTTGTACAAAGTATGCCTTGTGAGTCATCATTTGAAAACCCATTATTTGCTGGTCATGATTGTCCTGGTAAAATATGTGTGGCAACATTGTAAGTAAAGTTGTTAAATTCTACTGAATAAGACATGTTCCAAGTCTGGGGAAACAGCTTCAAACCAGTCTGCTAGAGACAAAAGGCTAGCCAACACCTCAGCCAGTTGTCAATATAATCAAATGGTCTATCGCCTGGTTAAGTGATCATTCTTTGGCAGGAAGAAGGGAGTGAGTGAGAAATTTTCATCTTAGCTGTGGAACAGCTGGAGGTTCCCGGGCAGACTTCCTGCCTCCTGAACCTCCGCTGGAGATAATTTTCAAAGAAGAAAATAACCATAAGAAGTGAGAACAGAGGACACAAATAACCTCTCCCTTCATCTCTACTCATGGCACTGACAACACTTGAAAGACAAAGGAAGCATCATTGGACTGGGGGAGATCCTGGCTGAAAGATTCAGCCAGTAAGACTGTTAGAACATGTGGTGAGAGAGACTTTTGCTTTGAATTCACTTAGCTTGTTAAGCTAGGTATTGGTTACAGAGAAATAAAAGATAAAACACAAACTAATTCTGACTTTCATGCCTCATTACTTGTCATCACTTACCATCTATCTTTCTGTGGTTAATAAACTTGTTTCATTGTTTTATCTAAACCCGTGTGTTTGGATTGAAGTGTTTGGGAGCTTCATTTGGAATAACAAGATTTGTGCATATCATTTTCTATTAATGAAATGATGGACTTTCTAGGAGCTTGTATTGTCTGGGAGGGTGCTGGGCAGTCCAAGACGCACATTTCTGGAGACAAGTCTGGGACTGGGAATTTGCTGGTGTCGCTCTGTAATGTAATTCATGGGTGGCTGGCTGGCTAGCTATAGCACTTGTACAGTATAGCTGGGGGTGATTTACATACTGGAGGCTGGGTGTGAGCAGACCAGGAGTGGTTGCTCTCACAGTGAAGCAGTGTAAAAGGCACCCCAGGCTGGAGACTTGAGGGAATACAGCTGTTCAACAGTCCAGATTGTGCCCTGGGTAATGTCACATAGGGTTGAAAGACGCAGCACCTTGAATGAGAAGGCTCAGAGCCCCACTAACTCTATTGTGAGCTATAGATGTGCGAAGCTAGTGAACAAACTCACATCCAAATGTAGAACATAAGTGGTGCAGACTCAGAGATAATTCACCAAGAGAATCAGAGGAAATTATAGAGTTCCTGGTACTCCACAGTTACCAGAGTGGACTAGGTTGTGTTATAGCAGGGAGCTTAATAAACATAGGAGCTTCCTGGTGAAGGAGTTCTGTAGCTTCTCAAAGCATGGTTCCTTGTGTTTATGCCCTCACATGACCAAGATTTTGCCCATATGAGACATTAATGTAATACAAAACAACAACATTGAATCGTAAAGCTCAGACTAACACCAGATGCAAAGACAAGGCAGCATCACACAAACAAGCAGGAAATTAAATGCAAAATAGACTGCGGGGGATCAATGAATATGCTACAAAGACTTCCTCAGCATTATGTATAAGAGGAAAGCAAAATTGCAGCCAAGCAATTAATTCAAACAGAAATTATTTTGGAGAAGTTCTGTGGCCACTGACGCATTCCTAGAATACCGGACATTCTGGTACTTCTGGGAACAGCATTGGCCCACCCTTGCTGGCATGACTCTGCCTCGGTTGGCGTGATCTCACACACATGGTGCGTGCAAGGTCATGCTGCATGGGGAATGCTATGTTGAAGAGTCACCTCAAATGCACCATGCGTGCGAGGTCACACAAGCGGGAGCAGGGTGGTGTGCTCTTCAAAATGGTGTCCACATCCAGTTTTATCTTAGTGTCAGACCAGGGACAACCCTTAGAAAAGCAGGACGGTCTGGCTTAAAACCGGATGAATGTCCTGCCTAGGGTAGGAGGTCTGACTAGATGATCACAGTGGTCCTTTGAAATCTATAAAAGTCAAATTAATTATATGATGACATGATTATAATACCACTGAGACAATGTAAATTACAACCAGAGCACCAAGGAAATGTATCCAGGCTGAAATTTCAGGGAACACAGAGGCCACTGTTTGCAGCTAAAACAAGTGAATTCATTAACCTAGTGACACTCAGCCTGGGACAAATGATTCATACAATAGATACACAAGCAAAACAAAACATATCCAGAGCAGACACGCCTGGTGGCATCCCTGCAGCAAAGCTGCTGAAAGATTACCGTCATGTTTTTGAAGGATGAGGATGTCTTCCAGGCAGGTTGCACCTGGAAACAGATAAAACAATTCAGCCAGTACAGCATCTGCCTCACCCAGGACCCATTTCATCAACAGAAAAAATAATGGGAACCATAAAGTAAATTGTAAAAGAAGGCATCATTGCTAAAGTCACAGAGGCCTGGATCCACAAAGGAACGTCAGTGCCTAAGGCCCAATTTTATGCTCCACAAAACGCCTGCTCAGCTGCCACCTAAACCTGCAGGCGCCTTAACTCGCTTGGTAATTTAATTTCTGCTGTAAAAGTTCCCTAGAAGATTAGGTTTCTATCTGTGGGTAGGTGCACTTCTGCCTCCCTCTAGGACTGGAGGCTGCTTGCTGGTAATGGGCAGGGACATAGTTTTATCTGGATCAATAGCCAGACCAATGTGCACTGCGTCTTGCATGACCAGCTCAGCCGTCGGGGTGGTGAGTCACCAGACTAAGCCAACAAGACCATGTCATCAGCCTAGTCAAGGTCTTGAACCAAAATGGTGTTCAGCTAAATACCACCCACTGCTGCCTCCTCAAGCTTTTCTATCAACCAATCAATGCTGATATTGAATAATGAGGGTGACAGAACACAGCCTTGCCGAACAACCAGGCTGAGTGTCTGCCATTAACTCAAAGGGAGCTTTCCGGTCTATTATAGAGCTCTTCTCGCAGTGATGCTCTCTTCCCAAGGATGCTAAGTTGCCTCATCAGATCCCCAAAACTTACCTGATGCACTGACTCAAAGGCCTGATGGACGTCTATAAAAAGTGTTGCACTCGGCTTATTAAATTCAGCCATCGTCCCAAGATAAAGATCTGGTTGTCAGTACAGTGATTAGGTCTAAAGCTGCAATGAGGATCTGGTCTTTGCCATGAAGTACATCACCCAGTGCTAATGTCTCGAATCAGTGAAGACTTTCCCTGGGACCGACAACAGTGTAATACCTCTGTAGCTACTACATACAACCTTATTGCTCTTTTTGAACAGAGGCAGAATAACCCTTTTCCAGCCATTGGAATGATATCAGTGCACCAGATGGTCTGGAAGAACCTATGCAGCCACAGTCCAACAATGCTCTGACCTTTCTTCAGCAACTTAGGTGTGATGTTACAAACCCCTGATGACTTCCCAGACTTCAACTTATGGACTGAGATCCAGATCTCTTCTTGGTTGAAAGAAGGTGGCTTTATCGGAACTTCCTCCCCCCTTCAACTGGAAGAGGGACTTTAGGTGGTGGACAGCTGAGGAGCATCTTGAAATTATTGTCCCATCAATGCAACTGACTTTGCAAATTCTGGCTGATCCGTATTCTTTACTGGACAAGCTGATGTCACCTTCCCTCGCAAACACTGCAAAGTTGAATAAAACTGCAGAGATTGTGGCTGGCAACTGCCTATTCTAAACTGGCTGCTTCAGTCAACCACCAGGATTCCTTCTCCCTCTTACACAATGACCTGACAATGTTCCACAGTCAAACCCATTCAACCTTTGCTCTTGTCCTCGACAAACAGGGTTGGTATGTCCACTTCACAAGGGTCTTTATACTGAAGCCAACCACCTGTGACAATCTGGTCAATTTTCCTTGTGACTGAAATGACCAAGAGTTTCTCTGCCACAAAGGTGAAAATGACCAATGAATCCTTGCAAAAGGGCCAATCCAGCATCTTACATGATGATAGCAGCTGTAAAATTGGTGCCTGGAATGGTCTAACATTGTCTGAAACAGCTAAAGCCGCCCTCCTTTTCATGCAGCTCACTATCAGATGCCTACAACAGAAGAAATATTACATGGCAAAAATATTCTCACTACTTGATAGCAAAGATAGGCATTGGTCAGTGCTGTTGGATAAGGGAAGCAGCTACCTCACCCTATTTTGGACACTGCCAGGTAGACACAGATGGCTGAAAATGCCATTTGGGATCAAACTTGCAGTAGAAGAGTATTCATGGTGCCAACAAGACATCTAGCAGGATTCTCAGCGATCAGGCTCCTAACTAATGACATTCTGGTATGGAGACAGCACGGCTGTTACCAGCTTTGCCCATTACTTTGGGGTATGCTCATTTATTAGGGTTACTCTTCTGGAGGGTGAGGGGGGTTCTGTACTTCTATCAATGTACTACTTGTGTCACTTGTGTTCTCATACAGAGCTCTAATTCTCCCTGCTGCAAGTTCCCTCCCAATGGAGCTATCCTGCAGGACCTAGGTTCCCCAGGGCTGGGTTCTTCCAGCCCCAGAATCAGATGAACACACACACACACATTAACAGAGTGAATCTGAGAGGACCGGGTTAATCAGCACTCCCAAGCTGACCTCTTATATGTCCCTGGACTCAGCAGGCTGAGTCGAACAGCACCTCCAAGCTGTAACCCTCAAATGCCCTGGGCATCGCATCAGAATAGAGTATGCCTGAGCAGGCTGGGTTGAGCAGCACTTTCAATCTGCCACCCTCATATGTCCCTGGTTCAGCACGTCCCTATCCCCACTTTCACGTTACAATTGTTCTGGTAGTAACCCACTTGATGAGCAAACCCCACAGGATTTTTGGGTGCTGCAGGGATCTTATAGCTTAGGTAAAAGGAGCTGCAGAGCGAATGGGGAAACCAAAAAAACCACCCATGAGGGGGAGAGAGAGAGAAGCAACTAGCTTAATCATGAAAGTTATTCATGCCATATATAAGCAAATAAAAAACAATTTGTTTCCTCTATGCTTAAGGAAACTTTTTAATTTTAAGGGCTTGTCTACACTACCGCGGTAGTTCGACGGCTGGCAATCGAACTTCCGGGTTCGATTTATCGCGTCTGGTGTGGACGCGATAATTCGAACCAGGAAGTGCTCGCCGTCGACTGCGGTACTCCACCTCAGCGAGAGGAGTACCGCGGAGTCGACGGGGGAGCCTGCCTGCCGTGTGTGGACCGCGTCTGAACCGCGGTAAATTCGAACTAAGGTATGTCGACTTCAGCTACGTTATTCACGTAGCTGAAGTTGCGTACCTTAGATCGAATTGGGGTGTTAGTGTAGACCTGGCCTAAGAATAACTGAAATGTACTAACATGAAGAAATTGAACTGTGCACCATGATTGGGTGGACCAGTATTAAATACTGTTACAGTAGGTGATAGCCTTAGAATGTTAACCCCCCTAGTCCTGTATTTCATAAGGTCGCTTTTCTTGCCTTTGTCCCCGCGAATCGAAGCACAGCATCAGAGAGATCCAGAGACTGGCCAATGGCATTTGCAAGGATAAAATAGTAAGCAATGTCCGTCTCTCATCGGCCATCGCCAATCCAAGATATGTTTTAACAAGCCTGAGCTTTGAAAAGCTGCGCTCACCAGCCACGACTGTGACCGGCAGTCTGAGCAGAATCCTCAAAGCTATCCTCACATGAGGAAAAGTGTCCTTCAGCTCTGCATCATGAATGAATTGGAGAACTTGGAGTGGAGAGTGCTTCTCATATGGCAAAATGTGATGGATGCTGTCCAAATCAACATAGAGGTCAGTGTCACTGAGGTCTGAACATTCCCCATGTGTCAGCATCCGGTGAAGATCCGTACAATTGTTCAAGAGTGTTTTCCTGTCTGCTGGCAGCTTACTAAGGTAATAGAAACGCTCCTCCCACCTCCCCGCCCCCGGTCTTTTCTTGGTGCTTCATTTATCTAAATCTTCCTTTGAGCAGTATCAAGGAGCAAGCAACTCCCTCTTGAATTTTAATTCCCAACTTCCCATCACCTCATCTCTGCCCTCGTAACCAAACTGTCTCTTCTTCTGATGAATACAAGTTTCCTTGCAGACAGGCTCAACTCCTATGGAATACCTGAAACAATTTACTTCCAACATTCTATTTTCCCTTTTTTCCACTAACAACAAAAACAGCACCCCAAGTCCGGCTCCTCCCAAGCCCGGCACCTCAGAGTCACCTGCCCCTAAATCCGACCCTCGCTGTGACAGATCCTGTCCACAACCTCATCTGTCTGCAAGAAAGAGCCAGGGAAGTAAATCTTAAATTGAATAAAAACAAGAGGAGACTACAGGTGACTGCAGTGCCATGCATGGGATACTTGCTGACCTCGCCAGGGCTACAACCTGACCCAATTCAGCAGATGCCCTCACTTAAAGATACTAAATCAGTCCAGAGACTATTAGGATTTCTCAACTGGCTAACAAATTTTTTCCCAAGCCTCTCAGATGTGTGCAACCCCCTGAGGCAACTACTGGACGAAGTTGCAGCGTGAAGATGGTTATGCATGATCCAGTTGCTGGTGTCCAGCTATCCTAACCTGACATTCTATAACGTGAACAAAGAGGCACTCTTACAATGGAACAAAGATACACCGAAACAGAAAAGGAATGCCTTGCATTAGAGTTCGTGTGTGAAGAGTTCAACCACTATGATCAAATGTGGGAAACCATCTGCATAGAACGTGCATATAAACCACTAGAGAGCATTTTTAAAAAGCTAGTGATGTCAAACATCTCTAGCGCATGCTTTCAAACAGCAATGCTACAACTTAGATGTACGATACAAGACAGGGACTGGGATGGACACAGCTGACTTCTTACCCACAGCAGCCTGGCTGCAGGAAAATATTGCAACTGAACAAGAATAAGAGACTCTTGCCCTGATAGAAAAGATCAACCAAGCCAGTTATGTGCCAGTTTCAAGGCAGAGTCTAGAACAGTGGTCCCCAAACTTTTTACCTCGTGCCCCCACTTACCCCTGTCCGTGCCACCCCCTCTCGGAGCCAGGGCCGGGAGTGGGGCCGCAGTTCCTGGAGCGGGGGGCACAGACAGAGGAAAGGAGGCCGAGACTGGAGCCACAGCTGGGGTCGGGCACAGAGTCCCAGGCGTGAGGCCGGCAGCCAGGACCCCAGCGCAGGGCCAGAAGTGGAGCTACAGGTGCGGGGCCAGTAGCCGGAACCCTGGGCTTGGGGCCGGGAGCGGAGCCCTGGATGTGGGACTGGCAGCCAAGACCCTGAGCATGGGGCTGGGAGCAGAGCCCCAGTCATGGGCCAGGAGAGGAATTCCAGGTGAGGGGCCTGGAGCCAGGACCCCACGTGCGGGGCCAGGAGTGGAGCCCTGGGCGCGGTGCTGGCAGACGGGCCCAAGAGCAGAGCTGGGTGGCTCCCTCCCCATCCCTTGTCAGGGCTGGGCCCGGCCTCAGCTGTGCCCCCCGCAGGGCTGGCTTTAGTAAGTGCAGGCCGATTCCTGGGGCTTGTACTTACTGGGCGGCGCTCCAAGTCTTTGGCGGCACTTCGGATTGCAGGGCTCCGGCCGGGGGAGGGGTCTGCGGGGCTTGCGGCGCTCCGGCCGGGGTAGCGGGGTTGCTGGGCTCCGTTCGGGGTAGCGGCTGGGGTAGCGAAGTTGCTGGGCTCCGGCCGGGCTAGCGGGGCCGTGGGGCCGCGGGGCTTGCCGCGCTCCGCTGGGGAAGCGGGTCGCACGGTTGCAGGGCTCCGACCGGGGTAGCAGGGCGCCAGGGCCGCGGGGTTGCAGGGCTCCGGCCGGGGTACCGGGGCCGCAGGACTTGCAGCGCTCGGGCCGGCGCTCCAGTCGGGGTAGCGGGGCCACGGGACTTGCCGCGCTCCGGCCCGGGGAGCGGGGCCGCGGGCTTGCCGCGCTCTGGCTGGGCGCGGGGCCGATTTGGGGGAATCAGCCTAAAGCCGGCCCTGCCCCCCCGAACACTCCTTGGTGCCCCGCTAGGGGGATGCCCCATAGATTGGGGACCTCTGGTCTAGAAAGAATCTGAGAAGGAAACAAGAGAAAGATTTTCAAGCGCTCACGTCCTTCATTTCTGTCAGGATGGCCTGACAGCAGGGGAGAGGTCCCACCTGCCTTTCAAGAATAGTGGAACTATTGAGACTAGCTGAACATACAGGATAGCATCATATGTACAGACGGCTGAATCAGAATAGCCAGATCACTGAGGACTGAAACTCTTTCAGGAACACATCGGAGCTATTCCAGAAGAGAAGCCTGTCTCCAGTAGCCAGAAATGCTGTAGACTGGGCAGATGTACCAAGGATCTCTGAGACCTGGTGAGCAGCTGGGATACACCTGGGGAAGACCATGCAGCAGAGAGGCAGTGAAAATCCACAGCCTCCCCAACGTATCTTGGAACAACGTAGGAACGGACCTTTTCACCACAAATGACCTCATTGCTGTAGACCACTATTCAGACTCCTGGGAAGTAGAAAAACTGTCAGACACTCCCGCAGCGACCATGACAGCCTGAGCAAGGTGTGGTATCCCAAACGGTGTCGTTTCAGACAACGGGACTCCAGTTCACTTGCAATGAGCAGTTTACCTGGGACGGGAAACTCAGTCAAATCACATCACCACTTTACCACAACCAGTCAAAGGCAATGCGGAATTTGGCAGTTAAAATTGTTTAGATTCTATTAAAGAAAACTGAAAAAAGCAGAGAAAATATATGGCAAGCCATTCCTCAGTGGAGAAACATGCCCACAGAAGGCCTTACTAGCTGCCTGGTGCAACACTTGCTATCAAGCTGAACACGTACCTTAGTGCCTATAACGCTAGCATTATTGCAGCCAGCAGAGGTGAACGGAGTGACAGACAAAAAGGAAGAGAGATGTGAAAAAGCCAAAGCCTGCTGTGACTGACAAGCTAAAGACATCCCATAACTACCACCAGGAGACCCTGTTGAGATCAAACTACTTCCTCAGGACAAATCCTGCACTTGGAAGCAAGCTACATGTGTCGAAGTTAAATAATAAAGCAGCGGATGAGCAGCTATTTCACCGAAACGTTAAATAGTTTCCTACTAGGTATCCAAGACAAGAATGTGGACGTGAATGAAATACGCACTATGCTGAGACTCGATCAGCAGGACAGGGAAGGAACACAGATGGATGAGTGACTGACTGATATCAGAACAGACTCTCAAAATACAACCGAACCAGCACATATGCCAATATCAAACCGCGCTCAAGGTATACACCCAACAATACTAAGGCGTGAAAGAACAACCTTCCCAAACCCAGGGGAAAATACCTTAGTTGCCAAGCAAGTTAAGAGTTAGTTTATGTAAAAACAAACAACAAGCTGACATTAGATCTATGATAATACATACCTTATGGGCATATGATATAATGTTAAGCATGTAGCAGCTTATGGAAATCATGGTTAATTTTGCTATCTCAAATAAATGTGACCAATGGGATGTTACTATCAATAGCTTCCCAATAGGGGGTGCTAGCATGATTATGTCTAGGAATGGAGAGAACTGGACTTTCAAGACGTGCTTGACGAGAGAGAACAGTACATGGGAAGGAAAGAAGGAAGCCTGAATGTTGCACTGTCTGCAGGGCCGTCCCTAGGATTTATGGGGCCCTACGCAGTATTATTAAACTGGTGCCCCTATGCCCGACGGCAGCCAGGGCTCGCAGCCTGGGGTGGGGAGGGACGTGGCAGCAAAGGATACTGAGCTGCCTGGCCCACCTCATGGCGGCAGAGAGTCACAGTTCCCTGCAGAGACCCCTGTACCCTCTCCCTCATGCAGAATGTGCGGCGCTGGGACATTCGGCTCTGTGAATACAGCCCCGGCCTAAGGACACTGCAGCGCGCGCTGGGTGTGCGGGAGCCGACCCGCTCTTACCTGCTGTCATGGGCGGTGGGTAAAGCTGCCGCTTGAGGAGGCTAGCTCCCTAGCCCACCTCTTCTGCGTGTGGACCCACCCATACTTCACCCCTGCTCTGGCCCAGGCCCCACCCCCACTCCCCCCAGGCCCCACCCTCTTCCCACTGTCTCCCTCCTCTCTTCCCTCCCCTTCCCTGCTAACCCCCTTCCAGCCAAATCCCTGAACCCAAATGAAGCAAATGACATTTGAAAAACAAAACAAAATGGAGCATGTTTTCCACCGCATGCCAGATGGTGAAGACTGGACATGCAGAAGGTACCTAATTAAAAGCACTAAACTTGGGAATAAAAAATGTCAGTCACAGGTTTTTTGATATACCCTGAAGTTTGTCAAAGATTTCTTTGCAAAAACTTTGTAGTAAGGGCAAGTCAGTTGTCCTGCTGAATACAACATTAAATATTATGGAAAACATGATGCAGCTCTTCTGTTTTACATTTTCTTAATCAGTATTTCTAAGCCTTCATAAAGTAAGCATTCCAGATCACTACATATTTAACTCACTGAAACAAAGACATTATTTTAAATTAATCAGTCACAGAGGTTTAGTGTGTTCATAACAATGTTCGTTGCTTTCAGAAAAAGGGAACACTAATTTACTTTGTGTGATCTCCATAACAATAGTCATGTTTATGAAATTTCACCAACTTTAAAAAATATGTTTCCAAAGATTTTAGGCATAACAAAGGATTTTATATTTTTCTAAGGTACAGATTTTGCTGGAGGGTTCTCTTAAAACTAATTAATCGAATAGTCAGAAGTAAAGAAAGGGAAACTCGTTTGTCCAGCTATCTGGAAGGAAAGGGGCTCTCTTCAACAGCGGGGTGAAGGGAGAGAGGGATGGACAGAAAGGACAGGAAGACTTTGGAAGCACATATTTTGTACTATAGCAATTAAAATTAAAATGTGTATTTTAGAGAAGGGTGGTCTTTTGAAGGATTTATTTAAAAGATATGTCTGAAGATCCAAGCATTTAAGGCTAAAGATGAATACTCAAATTGTGCATTTAAAAATCTATGCAAGGATTTTTTTAGAGATGTGATTTTATAATCTTCACCAACTCACTAATGAAATATTTTTAAAGAAAATTTTAAACTAAGGTCCTGTAGACTGACATGTTCTGACTAAATATTACAGTAATGCACAACTGTTTTTGTCAGTAAATTCAGAAACTGACAGTATATACCTGGGGGTTGGCAAATGCCTGTTAAATGGCTTCAGTACCACTCGAATGGCTCTTTAACAGTTTCAATGTTGTGCTAATAGGTCTGGCAGGCTGGAGGCTTCTTCACTTTTAAGTACTAGATCCCCTCAGGAGGAAGACTCACCAGGCTGCAGCAGCCAGCTGTGGTGGGAGCCTGCAGGAAGGGTCAGAACAGGGATAGGAAAAGGTGGAAGGGTGGACACTAAGGCCTGGTCCACACTAACCCCCCACTTCGAACTAAGATACGCAACTTCAGCTACGTGAATAACGTAGCTGAAGTCGAAGTACCTTAGTTCGAACTTACCGTGGGTCCAGACGCGGCAGGCAGGCTCCCCCGTCGACTCCGCGTACTCCTCTCGCGGAGCAGGAGTATCGGCGTCGACGGCAAGCACTTCCGGGATCGATCCCAGAAGATCGATTGCTTACCACCGGACCCGGAGGTAAGTATAGACGTACCCTAAGGCCTGGTCCACACTAACCCCCCACTTCGAACTAAGGTACGCAAATTCAGCTACGTTAATAACGTAGCTGAATTCGAAGTACCTTAGTTCGAACTTACCGCGGGTCCAGACGTGGCAGGCAGGCTCCCCTGTCGATGCCGCGTACTCCTGTCGCCGAGCTGGAGTACCGGCGTCGACGGCGAGCACTTCCGGGATCGATCCCAGAAGATCGATTGCTTACGGCCAGACCAGGAAGTAAGTGTAGACCTGCCCTAAGACCCAGGGGTGCCCCAAATTTTCAGGTGCTCTACACAGCCGTGTATGCTGCGTATGCCTAAGGACGGCCCTAACTGTCTTGGTCCTCTCTCTTTGTATGCTTGAAGAGGGAGTAACCTGCCAGTCCTACCCACAGGTTTCAGAAGCCATCGCTCCGCAGAGGCCCGGGTAGCTCCGAGTCACTGATCAGGATATTGGGCTCTGTTGAGAGGAAGGTGGTGGACTCGTGATTCCCCTCACACATGGTGTATTCCTCCAAGTGCTGCTGTCTGATGTGCTTTAGGATCTCCTTTGACAGGAAATGGCTGTCGCTGTCTCCCGACTCTGGAAAATAAAACAGAAAACAAACCCCACCGGCTTCAATGGGCTGGAATCCAAGGCAAGCTGAGTCTCCAGCAAGCAGAGTCTCCAAACCCTTCAGCAAGAAGAGGTACCATTGCTGCCCATGCATCTTACACCTACTCAGTGGGGCACTCTAGTGGCAGCCAGGCCACAGCTAGAGGTCCAGGAGCTTCGTACAATATGAGTTAACCTAAAATTCACAGGTTCAAGCCTTGCAGCTGCCAATGCAGCTAGGTGTCTGGCATTGGACTTGCTGATTGTTGGAAGAAAGGGTGAAATGTAAAGCTGCTGGATGCTCTTCCATCCAAACATTTTGGGGGGAGGGGAAAGAAAACGCCTTTTGACCAAAATGAAAAATTTCTCTCTCCCATGCTCCAAAAGGTGGAAACATTTCATTTATCAATGAATTTCAAAAAGAATTTTTTGAATTTTGTTGAGAATTTCCATTTTGGTAGGAACCCCTGCCCCCTCCCCCAGTTTTACATTTTTTCCCCAGTGGAAAACGGGGGAATACACATAAACAAGTGAGAGAAAGTAGGGGAAAAAAACCCATTCTCACACTTCTTAAACTTTTCCCACCCTTTCTCCAGTGGAGAAAAGTGAAAGAGTGAGAGTGAGTGGGTGTGTTTTCCCCCCACCAAAACAAAACTAAAAAAAACCGGAAAATTTTCACTCAGAATTTGAGCAAAATGAGAAATGTTCCTCTCCAAGTGTTTTTTCAGGAAGCCCTGCTGGGGTTTTGTCATCCAGTTCCAGCAAACTCAGGAGAAACAGGCAGAGGGCAAAACTGGCTAAATGGGGCTTTCCTACCCCACAGCATCAGAGTCACCTCTGAGGGATGGTGGCTGTGTTTTGGGATCCCCCTGTCTTAGAGCCGGGGGAGGGGCATCGGGGACCCCATTAATCAGGAGGCCTTGCACATGAAAGGTCCCCAGTGCACTGCAGAAACCTCCCCATGGCCCAAGGGGCTGTGGTGTGAGAGGACCCAGCCACCCATGCCACAGGAGCCCATGTGCATTAAAGGGCCCACGTGACCTATGATGGGGACCCTGAGCCACTCTTACCCAACACAGTGACACCAGAGAGCACCAATGAGATGATGGTATAATCCTGATACTAACTGCCATGCTGGGCGTGCGCCGGAGGCCGCAGTGAGCTCCTGTGCCTGAGGATCAGGGCGTGGAGAAAACCCCAGCACTTCTCCCCTTGTGCAGTCCCCCAACTCCTCACCCTCATACACAATGAGCCGGTAGCAGCCCGCGCATTCCTTGGAGCGCTGTAAGATCTCCCCCAAGGTCCTACAGAAGAGCTGGGCTTGCTCCAGGCGATCCTCCCGGCCAAAGGCGGCGCTTTCATCTTGGGACATAGCGTAGAGGGACTGCAGCGGGGGGGCGTACTCCACAATGCAGTAATTCAGCTAGAGGGACGGGAGAGGGAGAAACCTGGGCATTACCCCAGCAGTCCTGAGACCACGGCTAAGGCATCCCTCCCCAGGCGGCTGGCCCCCGGGAATCCCAGCGCTGCTGGCTGAACCCTTTGGTGCCCCCTCCTATGCACAACACAGCAGCTGCCAGAGCTCTGCCAAGCAGGGTCAGACCTAGGCTTTTGAGGGCCTTGTGTGCCCATGCAAGGACCACCCCAGCTCCCTCCCCACTGGACCCTGGTCCTGCTGCCTCTGGGCAGCCAAGAGACTCCCCACAGCTGCTTTCTCTGCCTGCTCACGAGCATGGGGGTGGGTCTGCCTCTATGCTGGGCAACCGGACTGGTGCAGTCAGCACTCTGCTGTCCAAGCGGGCAGGGGGACAAGGCACTTCAGTGTCTGCCACGGCCTGATAGTGCCAGAGACAAATGGGAACAGGGAGAGGGAATCAGGGACGGTGATCAAGCTGGCAGTGTGTATATTGGGGGATGGAGGGAGGCTGGAACAGGAAGGCCTTATCCTACTGCATAGGGGTATATGCCCAAGGCTGTTTTTGCTGCCAATACAACAGGGTCAGTGCTGCTCCTGGGTGTAGCTGGATTTAGTGCAGACAGGAGCTTTGCTGTGTAGAGGGTTTGCATACAGCTAAGTAAACTGGGATTTTCCTGCAGAGGTTTATGGCTGCAAGGAAAGGCCTTGTGTGAATCCCAGGGCTGTGCAAAGGCATGTGCTTCTCTTCATCCCAACTGCTGGATGCTGTTCTGAACTGGCCCTTTGGAGGCTCTACAGCCCTATCTTGGAGCCCCACCTTTACACTATTCATGTCTCCTGGCTAGAGATGGGCCCAAGCCAAAATCCAGCACCTGAATTTCTCAACCCTTGGGGGAATTTGGATCCACAGCTAAACTTTGTGTCCCAGGCCCGTCTCTGCTCACATCCATCCTTCCTGTGGCCCTTCAGCTAGAGAAGCGTGATGATAAATGTACCTTTTTGTCTTCACCCAAAATTGTATAGATGCTTTGTTTGTAGCTTCTCCATTTAGTGCCAGCACGGTCCAGTTGCAGAGCCGGGAGATCCTTCCAGTACTGGATGTGGCTGTCAGCCTTCTGCAGGTCATCGTATATCTCACAGCTCACTGGGAGAAGGATGTGCAATTTCCAGGTCTCCTTGCACTTCAGCAAATTGTTATTGGCTCTGTTGAACTCACTGATCAAGTCTTTAAGGCCTTAGAGGAAGAGAACATGGAGCAGAGACAAATGAAGTGAGGGTAGCAGCTTTCTGACTGGCTAATTGGCTCCCCCTTAACGTGTACAAAGGAGGAGTTTTATTACAAAGGATTTTGTATTCCCATACAAACAGGGAAACAACTACTTACGTGGCAGAATTAACTTTAAATACCCCACATAGTAAGACCAGGCTAGTCCATGTGATACGTTGCGGTTGTTCTTTTCACAGATTTCAGACATTTCCACTGCAGAGGGACTCTACAGATTGAAGGAAGAAATGCCATAACTAAACCATCTCACAAGCTAAGCGGGATTTCCTCCCACACCCACAGGTGACTGTGTCTCCTGCTGTCTCTCTGAATACACCTGAAAGGCAAGCAGCCATGCTTTCCCTTGCATGAGCCATACACTGCAGGTCTAGAGCTCCTCAAAGAGCTTTATAAACCCAACCCTACTCAACTCCCGCAGCATCCCCACAAGGCAGGTCAATCATCATCTTCCCTTAACAGATGAGGAAAGGGTGGTCCACCAGGGTTAAGTGTCTTACCACAAATCAAAGAGTAGGCCCGATTCTGATCACACACACATGTGTAACTTCCAGGTCTGCTATATACCACTATGAGGTCTAAGGCTTCAGTGGCACAGTTGGGAATACAGCCCAGAAATCCAGCCTGCAAATGCCACCTAAGGGTCTGATAATTTTAGTGTGGACCAGTGGCTGGAAGCCCATGCTGTCACACAGGTGTGGCAGCTAAGCCACGTGATCTATCATCTGCACAGTCTACCTCTACAACCCATGAAGTTACTGCATGCAAATTAGCTGTAGAATAAGGGTGGTGATTGGCTGAGTTACCTCTGATATCACCATGGCCTAGGACTCTTGGCATGGCATAAATACATGTCTTGCTGTTGCAGGGGTGAAGTCTGAGAAGTCAAAATGGCCTAGAATTTAAAACTTGGATGGTAATAGATAGTGAATCCCAGTGGCGATTGAACCTGGTGATATTCTAAACAAAAGAACTCTCAACCATGTTTGTAGCTGTGTCCATCACTTCACCCTGACTCATCAGAGAGTCTAAATTTCAGCGTGACACAGAGACTGGTGATAATCCCAGAATTTTATTATATAGATTAGGTGTTCAAACCCCTTGGGCATCCTAGATCCTCCTTTCACACCAAAATCCTCTCAGTTCAAAATTTCTGTAAGGGTCTCTATTTCTCACCATGGGCCAAACTCTGCTCTCAGTTCTAGTGGTGTCGTAGATTCCAAGGCCAGAAGGGACCATTGTGATCACTAATCTGACCTCCTGTATCGCACAGGCCAAAGAACTTCCCCAAAATAATTCCTAGAGCAGATCTTTTAGAAAGACATCCAATTTTGGTTTACAAATTGCCAGTGATGGAGAATCCACCATGACCTTTGGTAAATTGTTCCAATGGTTAATTACTCTCACCATTATAAATGTACGCTTTATTTCCAGTCTGAATTTGTCTAGCTTCAACCTCCAGCTATTGAATCTTCAATCTAACAGCGAAAACTATAAGAAGAACCCATTATTAAATATTTGTTCCCCATGTAGATACTTACAGAGTGTAAACAACTCACTACTTAATCTTCTCTTTGCTAAAATAACTAGATTGAGCTTTCTGGAGTCTATCATTGTAAGGCATGTTTTCTAGTCCTTGAATCTGGAATGTCAATTCAGAGTAACCCTAATGAAGTCATTAGAAATACCCTGGTTTTACACTGGCGTTATTGAGAGCAGAGGGCAGCTTTGTAAGCCTGCAGCACTCCCATTATTTAACCCTTTGGAGACAGCAGCTAAATATACTTCTCCTCCCAAGCATTCACTTGAGTGCCAGGTTTAAAAATGCCAACGTTCTAATGCCAGTAGGAGTTCTGCGGGTGCTGGGGATGGTACTGGAACCCTGGGGTGGTAGTGCTCATTAAAAGCTAGTTGAATTGAGTAGTTCGCTAGCTTCCCTGCCAAGATGGATGGTGGCATCAGGACGATGATATCAAATATTAATGGGGTTGCACTAATGAAAAGAATTTTGCTGCATCGTGGCTTCTAAAACAATTCAGCTGGAAGAAGAGCAGCATGTGCAGACAAGGCAGGGTTCATCAGCAAACATGGCGAGGTTCCATCTTAGAATCATGGAAATGCAGGGCTGGAAGGGACCTTGAGAGGGCATCAAGTCCAGCCCCCTGCGCTGAGGCAGGACCAAATAAACCTAGACCATCCCTGACAGGTGTTTGTCCAATTTGTTCTTAACAACCTCCAGTGATGGGCATTCCACAACCTTCCTTGAAAGCCTCTTCCAGGGCTTAACTACCTTTAGAGTCAGAAAGCTTTTCCTAATATCTAACCTGAATCTCCCTTGCAACAGATTAAACCTCCCAAGGGATCAGAGATGGGCCTGACCTAGCAGCTCAGCTCTCCACCCTTTTTGTGATGCAGGATCGTTCCCTGCAGCATAATCCTCAGTGCTTGCCCCAGTCCAGATTAAAGGACCAAGGAATGTCTTCCATAGATATCTCATCCTGAAGAAGCATCTCCTATTATTACTAGTGGGAATGCTTACTAGTGCTGGTGATTTTTACAGCCCAGACAGGATGCACAGCCCCAGCACAGCCCCCTGCCACGTGAGCTATCTTCATTCTCAGTTTTCCTTTGCTCAGCTTCATCCCACTTCTCCTAGTTCTTCCTGTAAGGCGACGAATGAAGCTAGACTGAGATGAACCGTGCTCCAATCCACTTCAGAGCGGGGGTCCCAATGAGTTCACAACATTTATTGAGAAACTGATTAGGTTCAGTTGTTGCAATTCCCATGTGCAGCTGCAATGAGACATCTCGGGATGGGTCACCACTTGTGGGGAATTCGGGACCTTAAAGCATGAGTCCATGATGTGAACTAGAGAACCCAGGCTCCTTAGCCAAAGGGTGTAGCTAGAGGACTCAAAATGTTATACGTGGCCTGTCCACTAGTGGAGGGCAGAGCGCCACATAGCCTGGGTTATGCAGGCCTGGCCTATGCCTGCCAGGATTGCTGGGGATTCTCTGGGGAGCAGAGGGGCGCATTGCCAGGCTGCTGGGGACTGGGGTGTCCTGCCCTTACCTGAAGCCCAAAGGCGAAGCTGAGGAGCTGGCAGAGGCAGACGAGGATGAGGTCGAGGAAGAGCTGCAGCCCAGTCTCGCCGAACAGGGCCATGTAGGCGCAGACGCTGACCAGCAGCAGGAGTGTGTGGCAGCGCAGACTCGGGCTCAGGCAGGCAACCACCACCCTCCACCAGCTACTGCGGTGTCTGAGGAAAAGGGAAACAAGGAGACAGGGCTGTCAATCTGCGCCCTGCAGATCGGCGTGCAGAGGGGTCTCCAGGCCCAGCACACCCCTGCCCTGAGAAGGAGAGACCCCCACTGCATTGATAAGAACGGCCATACTGGGTCAGACCAAAGTCCATCTAGCCCAGTATCCTGTCTTCCGACAGTGACAAATGCCAGGTGCTTCAGATGGAATGAACAGAAATGGTAATCATCAAGTGATCCATCCCCTGTCACCCATTCCCAGCTTCTGGCAAACAGAGGCTAGGGACACCATCCCTGCCCATCCTGGCTAATAGCCATTGATGGACCTATCCTCCATGAACTTATCTCTCTTTTTTTTTTAACCCTGTTATAGTCTTGGCCTTCACAACATCCTCTGGCAATGAGTTCCACAGGTTGACTGTGCATTGTGTGAAAAAATACTTCCTTTTGTTTGTTTTAAATCTGCTGCCTATTAATTTCATTTGGTGACCCCTAGTTCTTGTGTTCTGAGAAGGAGTAAATAACACTTCCTTATTTACTTTCTCCACACCAGTCATGATTTTATAGACCTCTATCATATCCCCCTTAGTTGTCTCTTTTACAAGCTGAAAAGTCCCAATCTTATTAATCACTCCTCCTACGGAAGCCGTTCCATACCCCTAATCATTTTTGTTACTCTTTTCTGAACCTTTTCAAATTCCAAATATATCTTTTTTGAGACGGGATGACGACATCTGCATGCAGTATACAAGATGTGGGCGTACCATGGATTTATATAGAGACAATATGATATTTTCTGTCATATTATCTATTCCTTTCTTAATGATTCCTATCATTCTGTTTGCGTTTTTGACTGCCACTGCACATTGAGTGGATGTTTTCAGAGAACTATCCACAATGATTCCAAGATCTCTTTCTTGAGTGGTAACAGCTAATTTAGATCCCATCATATTGTATGTATAGTTGGGAACATATTTTCCAACGTGCATTACTTTGCATTTATCAACATTGAATTTCATCTGCCATTTTGTTGTCCAGTCATCCAGTTTTCTGAGATCCTTTTGTAGCTCTTCGCAGTCTACCTGAGACTTAATTATCTTGAGTAATTTTGTATCATCTGCAAATTTTGCCACCTCACGGTTTACCCCTTGTTCCAGATCATTTATGAATATGTTGAATAGGATGGGCCCAGTATAGACCACTGGGGGACATCACTATTTACCTCTCTCCATTCTCTTCCCTTCCCAGCCCAGGGGGTCCCTATAAAAGACTGTCCACATGGGTGGGGACTCAGCCAGCAGGGAGTAGGTGGGCACACGCTGGGGAAGTAACAGCTACGGCAGTGCCCGCCGCCTCTCCAACCAGCACTGTAGAGCTTACTGGGGAACGCAATCCAGCCCCAGTGTGGAGTGCCATTGCTGGGGAGCCTTCTGCACTGGAGGCCCTGGGTTTTACCTCAGCCAGGGCAGGCCCAGGCAGCCTGGCTCCACTGGGGTGACATGGCACCCAGGGACATCTGAGATCTGGTGGGTTTGGACGTGAACCTGCACCAGAGACGAAGCAAACCCTGACCCCACATAGGACAACATGAGAGAACCCCCTCAGATGATGTCCTCCCATGTAGATTCCATGGGCTTTAATAGGTGTGTAGGACATAGGCATGGGACAGCCCTAAGTTGTGAGTTAATAGTCATGCATCTTCCTGCTTGGGCATTATGGGTAATAGGCAATTTGCAGAGTTGCTCCCAATAGTAAAGGCACAAGAGACTAGAGAGATGGAGAGAGAAGAGGGAGGGATTGAGTAGAGAAACCTGAGGGACATCAACAGACAGGAGAGTGGGGCAGATGGGAAACCACCACAGAGACCAGATTGCAAAGCCTATGCTTCTTTGGATTCCTTTACAGCTCCTGTATAGCTAGTAGGAACCATGCACTTATGTTCGCCCACCTCCCTCACAGGGATTAGTTCTCTTACTTTCTTTTCTGGCCCATTTACAAGTGCCAGCCTGAGAGTGCCTCTCAAGAGCAGAGAGCTGTAAATTCAGTCACCTGGATTGCACATGCCAAATCTCTTCCACGAAGTTGCAAACCCCTCTGAGCAGAGCTCCGATCTGCAGGGCCATGAAGTAGAAGGTGATGTTCTCTGCGGCATGGTTCCAGGACTGCTCCATGTGATACAGGGCAAAGACGCAGAGAACAATGAAGCCCCAGGTCGCGTAGTGAGCCCTTCCCCCCCGAGGTTTGGGGATGATCAGGGAAGTTTGGACGCTGGGTCTTTCCTTTTCATGAGACATCTGCAGCAAACAGACACACCCAGACATCTTAAACACTGATAAAAACAACAGCCCAGAGGACAGTCCCAGACATTTTTAAAAAGCAGCTAGGGATGAGGCAAAGGGACAGGCACAATAAGATCTTGGATTTCTAGAGTGTTGTGAAGAATCCCAAAGCACTTCATAAACCGACACAATTTATGCATTGACCACTGACATGAAGCCATCTCTGGGGTGGTTTAGCCCTGCATGTTGCAGGGCACTGCTCCGAAATGGCTCTTTCCAAGGGACCGTGGCGTGGGGGCATGTAAGCAGGCTGGTGAAGCAACAGGGGCATGGGCAATCAGGCTGAACACAGAGCAGATCCAATAGCCCCAAATCCTGGGGCGGAGGCGGGGGGAGAAGGTGCAGCAAGAGGTGACTGCTAACCCAGCCTAGCCTGGATGAGCAGGTGCCCTCCATCCCAACTGTGTCCTACCCAGACTACTTGTCGATCCCCTGTGCAAATCCCTCTCATGCAGACTTCCCACAAGGGCTGGAATTTGGCCTATGTGCACTGATTCAGTGGGGTGGTTAGTCAGTCATCTTCCCCACAAGGGCTCAAAAATGGCCCTTAAAATGCAAGCAGTGACCTTTGAAAATCTAACCTCAAAGCTTTCTGAAGGTCCCTGAGGAGCTCTTTAAGGCCAAGTGACCCTCTGTTACCGTGGTGAGAGAGGATCAGACTGTAGGGAGCTTGTTATGGCTTTAGAGAATTCTAAAATAAATACAGAGGAATAAATTAATGAGAACCTCCATCCTCCTCCTCAAACACCAGTAGGCAGCAAGCAGCTGCCACAGAATTTTGCAGTGTTCGACTCAATACTGTTCCCAGGCAAGCAGCACTGAGGGGGCTAGACCAACATCTTGAACCTTGGATTCCTTTCCGATCTGTATGAACTCACTCAGGATCCCATGGGGGAAGTAGCAGCCTCGTTTGATCCCCTCTGAGCTAGGGGTCTCTGAAAAGACCAAATGCCAAAGCATTTGGTGAGGTCTATTGCATGAATTTAGATGGTCTATATGGGCCAAAGGTGTTAATATCACCCTGTCACTGTTTAACATTAAACAGTGTTAAGCAAGGTTTGGTATACAGAGACATTACTTTGCTTAGTATCATAGCAAACACCATTCAAGAGCTTGCTAACCTTTTATTAAAAATATAGAAAAGAAGGAAAAAACAGTTAAAGCATTTTAAATATAGAGTAGTAAGTAAAACTTATTTCAGCAACTGTTTTCTTTTTTCTTGTCTGGAGAGAGATTTTAGAAGGAAGAGAAAAAGTTAGTTGAGATGGGTTGGAGCCGTCATTGTTGCTGTTCCTGTTATAGTCGAGTCCTGTTTCCTAGAAGACAAAACACGACAAAGACACACAAAGGGGACAGAAAAGAACAGCAAAGAACAGCAAAGGTCGAAAATGCAGCTTCTGGCTCTTTGGGGTTGATATTTTTTTACAAAAATTACAAAAAAAAGTTTGGTGTTGCAATAGCTTTTGGTGGTTTGAGATTTAATGTATAGTTAATGCTGTAGCAGCTTTTAATTAAGTTGGCATTTTGTTAACAAGAAGGCGGTCATTTAAGATGTCATTTTAGTAAAAGATTGCTTTAGCAATCTAACAATTTAAAACATTATTTTCCTACTTTTCCTTTTTAAAAATACTTTTACATTAAACCTTTAAAGTTTTTACTGTTTATAAAAACTACAAACCCTAAAATAAAGGGGGAAAAAAGAAAACAAAACAAAGCATTTGTTAAAAAAAGTAAAAGAATTTATAACTTTAAAAAAAAACCCTTTTAAAAAACAAAAGCATTAATGGTTCGCTTTGCAAACTAGAATAACACATGTAAAATTTTAAAACAAATTTTTGTTTTAAATCAGCTTTAAAAACCAATTGCTTATTTGCTAAGCTATTAGCTACTGGGTATGTATTAACCCTTTAGGCCCCATCTTGGGTGCCAAAACTGTTGCACTAATTTAGATGGACTGTATAGGCCAAAGGAGTGAATGTAACACTGTCACTGTTTAACGTTAAACAAGGTTTTGGGTTGGGTATACAGAGACTTTAGCTTGCTTAGTGCCATGGCAAACAGACCATTAAAAATCATTTTAACCTTCTATTAAAAATACAGAAAAGAAGGAAAAACAACTAATACTTTACATTTCAAATGCTTTGAGAGAGACTTATTTTAACTCCTTTTTTTTTTTTTTTTTTTTTTTTTTTTTTTTTTTTGTATTTTAGCTGGAGAGAGGTTTTTAGATGGAAAAAACACCCATGTTTGACAGTCTTTTAGATGGTGTTAAATATGATAATAACTGGGTTTTTTGGGGTGGGAGGGTGAGAAAAGAAGTTAGTTGAAATGGGCTCGAGCTGTCATTGCAATAGCTGTTAAAGTCCAATCCCATTTCCTAGAAGACAAGACAAAGATACACAAAGGGGACAGAACAGAGCAGCAAAGATCAAAAATGCCGCTTCTGTCTCTGGGGTTGATTTTTACTTGCAGCTTTACTGCTGGAGAAACACAGGCAGTTTTATTAGCTACTTTGGGACTCAGCAAACTTGTACCAGCGTTGGGCTGTTTAGGGCATTGCATTTGGCTGCCTTGGTTTGATCACAGGGTACAGCTGTGTTGCAAAACGTACACTTTTGGCTGTCCAAGCCACACTCTGGTTAGACAGAAGGAAAGGTGGGGAAGGAAAAGGACACATTGGAGGGGAGGGGCAGGGGAAAAGCCTCACAATGTCATTTGGCTTGGTTTCTTTGGCTTGGTCAGGAAATTTTTTAAGCTTAGGATGACAAGGACCTGGGGTCCCAGGACATGGCAGGGGTGACAGTCATGAAGGTGAAGCTCATGTAACACTGACAGATCCCGGTCGTCAGCAGCTCTTTCTCTCTGCCACTAGATGGGACAGAACACCACACTCCGGAGGTGTGTGGGTTACACTCCTCCAACAGTCAGTTTTTCTTTTTCTTTTTCTTTAAGAACCCAAAATGCGAGTGATAGGTGGAATAGCTCCTCCCGTAGAAGCGGCAGAAGGTCCCTAACAGTGGGGGAAGGCCCCACCCCATTCCTTCCACCCAAGACCCCGCCACGCTTGCTCTTCTCCACCCCCTCCCCTCCCATCGCTTGTCCTTATGGCTGGGAAAAAGTGGGAGGGCTCCTCCTGGCTCCCCCATTCCGGCACCCTTGCCCTCCCCTCATTATATTGTCCACCAATTACAGTAGCCCTAATTTCTGATTTTGGTTCACCGCTTGCTGGTTTTACACTTTTCTTGTTTAACAAACACAATTTTAAGTTATATTAGTAGCCTTTTTGTTTGGACTGATTTAGTTTTTGTGTGTTCCTTGTGCAACTTCTCCCATTTACACTTATCATTACAGGGTATTGTGACGTATGAATTTACATATAGTTTTTACAGTTGA
This sequence comes from Terrapene triunguis, assembly GCF_002925995.2. Classification (NCBI taxonomy): domain Eukaryota; kingdom Metazoa; phylum Chordata; order Testudines; family Emydidae; genus Terrapene; species Terrapene triunguis. The sequence continues at coordinate 5,888,238 of NW_020665189.1, read as the reverse complement.
GCTCACAATTAAGTTAAATTTCTAGGCCCAATTATTACAACATAGTCCCCTTTTTTAATTAATCAGTTCCCCATAGGATCAGACCTTTGTTTCGGTTCATAACACCACAATTATAAACAAAAACCTTATTTTAGTTTAAGCCCATAGAAAAACTACACCTCTACCCCGATATAATGCTGTCCTCGGGAGCCAAAAAAATCTTACCGCGTTATAGGTGAAACCGCGTTACATCAAACTTGCTTTGATCCGCTGGAGTGCACAGCCTCACCCCACCCCTGGAGCACTGCTTTACTGCGTTATATCCAAATTTGTGTTATATCAGGTCGCGTTATATCGGGGTAGAGGTGTATTTGGTTGTATTTTAAGGTTTGCAAATTTTTTATTTTAAAATTGGGATTCACAAATTGTATTTGATTAGATGTTACAAAAATATAGTTAAACTTTTTAGCTGTTAATAAAGCTAAAGTCTTATTTAACCCTTCTGCTGGGTGGAGTCGGCAGCAAGAAGGGTTAAATATCAAGGGGTTCCTCTTAACACAACCTAGTAATCTGGGAAAATTTACCACCACCCCAGAGTGCCTTTAAGAGCCAATACTTCCCCTCTCACAAGCACTGAGTGTGTGTATAACAAAAGAGAACTTTCATTAAAAGGAAAAGGGAACCAAGCATTAGTTTGGGAAAACACAACCACCACATTCACCAGCACACAACCCTAAACGAACCCAACCTCACAGCGGATTAGGCAGTGTCCTCTGCCTCAGTTTCCCACCTTGTGGTGGGAAAGTCCTACAAACAAATGTCCCTTTAACACATCACCTCCTCCCCCCCCCCGCCACTGCACCCTACTCACAGTTGGCTGTCCTTGGTTAGCAAAGACCCAGAGTTCAGAGGTGGGTTCACCTCTCACCCCAGAAAGCGGGGAAAGGCACCAAGCAATGTATGCAGTCACTGTGCGCCTCTGTAACTGGCTGTTTGCTGTTGCCTCTGCTGCCACTGCTTTACTCATACAATAAGGAGAACATTTCATTCCCCAGCTCTCAATACTGAAGTGATCTGTAACCCAGCACCAGCCAAAAGGGATCATTTTGGCAAAGCAGCTCCATCATCATGCTGCATGCATAGGCAGAGTAGGCATGACGGTGCAAACTCAGTCTATTCCTGAAGTGTCTTCCCACAGCTCATCCCTAGTTGTCAGGGAGAGCTCATTCACACCCTGCTTACACTTACAACTTATTTTATTTGTAGCTAAAACAAAGCCCTAGCTGTTGTTATATTTGTAAGATGTTTAATAACAAACCAGTTTTTGTTATTATTATTTTTTGTCTGTGCACTGAGAATGGGTAAAGATGGAAAAAGATTTTTCTTTTTTGCTGCTGATACATTTAAAGCTACACATATATACAAATTGTGAAAACTTCATGCACTAGTGGTTAGATTTGCTTATCTGGAGAAAAAGCTTTAGTGCTGATGGTATTTTTACCCACGTGTGTTGCTTTTAAAAAGGCAGCAGCAAAATGATGTTTTTTGGAATTATTTTTGTATTTGTGAGCTATTTGTAACACCTAAAGGCAGTCAAAATTTGAAGCAGGGCTGTCGATCACAATTAACTCAAGCGATTAACTCAAAACAAATTAACTCAATTAAAAAATTAATCACAATTAATCACAGTTTTAATCGCACTGTTGAACAATAATAGAATACTAATTTAAATTTATTATAAATATTTTGGATTTTTTCTACATTTTCAAATACACCTCTACCCCAGTATAACGCAACCCGATATAACACAAATTCGGATATAACGCAGTAAAGCAGCGCTCTGGGGGGCGGGCCTGCGCGCTCTGGCGGATCAGCGCGTCAGTGTGTCTGGCTCCGACACGCTTCTCTGAGTGGCATGTTAAGGGTGCCAGGCTGGGGCTGAGGGGTTGGATAAGGGGCAGAGGGTCTCGGGGGGCGGTCAGGGGACAGGGAGCAGGGGGGTTGGATGGTTCAGAGGTTCTGGGGGCGGGGCGGTCAGGGGATGGGGGCGTTGGATAGGGCGTGGGAGTCCTGGCGGTGATTAGGGATGGGGGGGGATCTCTGGAGGGGGTGGTCAGGGGACAAGGAGCAGGGGGGCTTAGATAGGGACTGAGGGACTGTGAGGAGAAATAGGTTAGACATTCACATGCATCTGACGAAGTGGGTATTCACCCACGAAAGTTTATGCTCCAATACGTCTGTTAGTCTATAAGGTGCCACAGGACTCTTTGTTGCTTTTTAAGTTAGACATTGTGAGGCGCTCAGATACTATGGTGATGGTGCCACATGCTATCCCTTCCCTTGGTTTTGGCCAGGGCCGGCTCCAGGCACCAAGCACCCAAGCTGGTGCTTGGGGCGGCACCTGGAGGGGGGCGGCGCGGCGCTCCGGCCGCCGGGGAGAGCGGGGCCACAGCCGGGCTCGCCGCCCTCCCCCCGGCGCTCTGGCCGCCCTCCCCCCCGCCCCTTCCAGATCCTTAATTTAATTGCCAGCCCTTTCTTATCTGAATCACTCTGCCTGTTTGTAAACACTCCCTGCCCTAGGGGCACAACCTGGAAGCCCCACCTCCCTTCAGAACTCACATTCCACATATGCGGCAGAATAGAAAGAGGAGCTCTGTGGGATAGCTGCCCAGAGTGCACCGCTCCGCAAGGGCCTAGGATGACCAGATGTCCCGATTTTATAGGGACAGTCCCGATTTTTGGGTCTTTTTCTTATATAGGCTCCTATTACCCCCCCACCCCCGTCCCGATTTTTCACATTTGCTGTTTGTGAAAAGTGCCGCAAGTGTGAACACGCTATTGTGCATGCAGCTGTCAGTCTGAACACACAACAGCGGTTTTCCTTTGGCACTCTCTAAGCAGCACTGTAACTGCTGGCACTGTTACTTTGCCAGTGTAGACATGCCCTCAGTTAAGAGTTCTGCCTGGGGCTAGGACATATGCCGAAACTGAGGGGAGGGGGGCAGAAGCCCCCCACCCCCTTTAAATGGTGCCCCTGACACCAGCGCCCGAACCATGGCCCTGCCCCCATGCCGCCCCTTCCCCCCCAAGGCCCCGCCCTTGCACTACCCCTTCCCCTGAGGCCCCACTCCTATGCCGCCCCTTCCTCCCAGGTTCCCCCCATTTCAGCACCCCTGGCCTAGGGTCACAGAGGAAATTGGGGAGCAAGGAGATAAACCCAAGTCTTCCAAGCGCTAGGCTAGTGCAGACCTCAATTCCTAGCTATCAACTGAGCCTTCGCCCCGCACGGAGAGTGGCAATTGTACTTGCGGCACTGGCCATTACCTGATGTCCCAGGCTGGGTCCTGTCTGTCTGGGTTTGGTACTAGTGCCTGTCACCGTAGCATCAGAGTGTCCCTCATGTTAGACTGACAATGGCCAGGGCCCTACTGGCCGTATAGAGAGCTCTGCTTGGGGGGGAAAAAGAGGGGGAGTACCGGCCACCAGCTGTGGGAGGAAAACTGTGTCACCTACAAGGTCCTGCAGGGCTAGTGGGAGATGGTCAGACTCTGGGTGAGTCTAAACTCCTCAGGTCTTCCAGTGCCGAGTGGGCCGCGTGGGATGCGGTTCTGTCAGGAGGGCAAGTGCCGCTCTGGTGGGCTCACATGACAACATTCTGGGGAGCGGTTTAAGAGAGAGAGCCTCCCTCCACCAGACACCTCCCAACCCTATTCCCCACCTCCGCCTCCCAGGTCAGCATGGACTGACCAGTCCATAGGCTGAGAACCACTGCCAGTGGGATCACAGAGCCATGGGCCTCCAAAGGCCCGGCTGCCTCCAGCCTCCAAAGTGCCAGTGAATAAGAACAAGACAGAGGCAGGGTCAGGGCTGGCTCTAGGCACCACCGTGCTTGGGGCAGCACTTTTCAAGGGGTGGCACTCTTTTTTTTTTTTGCTTGGGGCGGCAAAAAACCTGGAGCCGGCCCTGGGCAGGGTTCAAGCTGTCTGTCAGCATTAGGTCTGGCCCAGCTACCCAGGCACTGGAGGGCGGGAGCTCTCTGCACCTGCTGGGGAATGCTGCACTCACCTGTGCAATTAACAGCCCGTGGTTCTTGAAGCTGCTCTGATGTCTCCTGTTCTGGTGGTTTGCTCCACGCCCTGGCCCACACACTTGCAGCTAGTGCTTTCCGAGGCAGGTCAAGAGCAGAAATTGGAACCCGTCGCTCTGCCACACGACAACTGAAATCTCTGCGTGAAGATACCCAGGGTGGGGGTTTGTGGAAACTCATTCAGAGTCTGATGATTCATTGAGAAGAGCAGCCCACAAAATGAAAATGAAACCAGCAGCCTGCATGCAATTAATCCCTTACAATCCTCCTGCCTAGGCTGAGTGCTCTCATGTTCTGTGGTCACACAGGAATCTGCAGCACAGGGGCTGGGTTCTTTGCAAAGCTGAGTGGGAAGCTACAGGTGTCTCTGACATAAACTGATACTGGCCATTCCTAGAAGAGCCTGCATCTCAGCCCTTTCATCAGCCACAGGCTGTACCCTGATTTTAAAAAAAAAAGGGGGGAAGTCAAACAGGGCTGAAACTTGTCAAGATCAGCAGTTTGCCAGGAAGAGTTTAACATCTGGCAGATAATGCACCGACAATGAGGAGTATTTATAAGAAAATGGTGTCACATGTATGGGTGCCCAGCCACCCCACCCAGCCACGTGTTGCTGTGGCTACAGCTCAGCAAATTAGAAGTAGTAAAGGTTGGGGAATTCCAATGCACACAAAATAGCCTCCCCGAACATACTGGAATAAATAGTACTTGAATATTTCAGTGGAGCTTAATTACCTTATACAGCTTTGAAAATCCCAACTGTAATAATTAAAGTCACTAATGAATCATTTATGAGAGAAATAAGGTCTGAATCAAAGTCCAGTGAAGTCCCTGGGTGTTTTCACTGGGCTTGGGTCAGGCCCACAAACAGCAAATAGAATTCATAGTTCAAAAATAAAAGATAGGCAGTGGGTCTCAACCAAGGGTACACGTATCCCTGGGGGCATGCCGAGGTCTTCCAAGGGTGCATCAACTCATCTAGAAATTTGCCTAGTTTTACAACCTGCTACAGAAAAAGCACTAGTGAAGTCAGTACCAACTAAAATTTCATACAGACAATGACTTGTTTATACTGCTCTATATACTATACACTGACATGTAAGTACAATATTTATATTTCAATTGATTTGTTTTATAATTGTAACCCTTCTGCCCCTCTGAGTTGGCAGCAACAAGGGCCGGGTTCTGTATCTAGGGGTTCCATTTCAATACCTCAATGCAAAACCGGCTCAAGCCCCCACCCAGTGACCTGGGACAATTACATACCACCCCCCTGGGCACCTCTAGGAGGCAATACTTCCCCTCTCGCAAGCACGGAGTCTGAGTGTAGCAAAAGCCTTTTAATAAAGGAGGAAACAATGCGGCATTATGTTGGGGAAACACCACAAACAGGATTCATAACACAAACCATGAGCAAAAGACCCACCTCCAAGTAAGTTTTGGCAGTGTCCTTTTCCCCTCAGGTTCTTAAGTCCAATCACCCCAAAGTCCAACAACCCCAAAGTCTCTGTCCCTGGTCAATGCCGCCCCAGAGTTCAAAAGTTTATCTGCAGAGTTTTACCCCCCCAGCCTGGGCAGAAATGGGTGGGGCACACGGGATGTTAAGGGACACCTTACATGGTCCGAGGCCGACTGCCCCGCCTCTCCGTGGAGTTCTGCTGCAGTCTTTACCACGAATGGCTCCGCTCTACCAGCCGCGCCGCGCCGCTCCTCCAGCCGTCCCCGCAAACTGCTCCGTTATACTCCCTGTTCCGTGGGCCGCTCCAACCGTCCCACAAACTGCTCAGCTCTGCCAGCCGCTCCACTCCACCAGCCGTCCCATGAACCGCTCCAGCTGCCCCCGCAAATGGCTCAGCTCCGCTCTGCGCCACTCCGCTCGCTGTTCCCTGGGCCGCTCCAACCATCCCACAAACTGCTCGGCTCTGCCAGCTGCTTAGCAATATATCTTCAGGCTCCCCCACTGGTTAACACAGCACTCAGTGATCTCAGCTCAGCAATTTTAGCTCTTTTAGTGATTTCAGCTTGTAGTAGGGGAGCCCCAGTGCTGGTGCACCGTTGGCCCAAAGTGAATTCAGTTCAGCAATTTCTAGTTAGACTCTTAATGGAAGCAAACTTCGCTCTGCTATTCAACGGGGGGGGGGGGGGGGTCATGCAATTGGTGTTCCAGGCCCTCAAAAGAGGGCCCAGACCATCAACTATACATATCTGTCCCCAATCCCTCTCAATTCACTGGGTTTTGTAACCCATGCCCCTTGTCTAGTGAGTGCTACTTAGTTATGGGTGAGTCCCTCTGTCATACAACAGTTCCACTGGCCTTGATTCACAGAATCAGGGTAACAACACTTTATTCTTTCTGCCCCAATAACAGAGAAACTGGGGATCCCACACCAGCCAAAGTAACCACTTTCAGTTGTTGTTGCCCCAGGCTAGGTGGGTGGATGTGCCTATGCAAACAAGATCAGCCCCTGAAGTTCTTTTCCACCCTCGCCATAATTCACCACCAGATGTCAGGGTAGAGCTTATCCTGACTCTGCTTACATCATTATATGGTAAAAATGAGAAAGTAAGCAATGTTTCAGTAAGAGTGAGCTGTGGCACTTTTGTATTTTTATGTCTGATTTTGTAAACAAGTAGTTTTTAAATGAGGTGAAACTTGGGGTACACAAGCCAAATCAGACTCCTGAAAGGGGTACAGTCATCTGGAAAGGTTGAGAACCACTGAGCTAGAGAACAAGATTTTCAATAATTGGTGATAAATGTGAGGCTCCTGAATCTGCGGCCCCGATCCTCCAGACTCATTCATGCTTAGCTTGACTTTGGAAGTGGTCACTCAGGTTAAACTAAGCCTGTGGGTAAGTGTTTATGGGATCAAGGCTAAAAAATGGACCTGTATGCCTAAAATTAGCAGTATTGCCAACCCCAGGCACTCAAAAACCATGAGTCAGGCTCTCTATGATCAGGAGATTGGCTTAAACATGAGGAGGATTTTAAAAACAATACATCTTGGGTTCTTTTTACTTGGAGTTTTGAGCCTTTGCAGTACATATAGGTCATGTTTTGAAGGTTTTCTCCACACCGGGAAGAGTAGAAATGTCCTGTTTTTAACGAAAGCGAAATTCTCACGATTCCAGGAGGTAGGGCTTTGAGAGCCAATTACCAAGTAAGTATCATCAGACTTGCAATAATATCATGAGAGATGGTAACACTGAGTTAGGCTCCTATTTTCAAAAATCTTGGCTCTGACTAATATTTCAATACAGAAGCGCCTTTCTATTACCTTGAGGAGCAAAAACTGCTTTATACAAAAGCCTCAGGTCGTGAACAGGAAATAAAGCACTGTACACTCATGAGTATTGACTGATGTCAATCACATATCACAGACAAACAGACACTAGAACTAGAGCAAGTCCCAGAGAAGAAGTGAACAGAGGCCATGGGGTTTTAAAAAGTTCAAATAGTGCCACAGTCTTTGAATAGAATAAATCAGCATATTCCAAAGTGTGTGGTATCCCCACATCCCAGGAGGGGAGGGAGAGGACAACTGCCTGGCTGACGCGGCCTGCGCAGACCTCTGAATAGTTCTAAATCTAAACTTTCACTTTAAGAAAGTAAGGCCAAGATCCTCAAAGGTATTTAGGTGCCTAATTCCCATTTAAATCAATGGCAGTTAGGGGTCTAGATAGCTTTGAAGATGTGGGCTTGAAGTCACTAGCGGTTAATAAGCTGAGTGTAATGAATGCAATACCAGCTGCCTGAGTTTGCAGAGAGTCTGAAACAATAGCTTCATGCTGTGAACTGCTCCATTCATTTCAATAGGTGCTACCTCAAATGCCAGTGATGGTATTTTAAGTGCCAACATTGTTAACTATTTCACTGCCAATCAAAGCAGAAGGGAAAGGAGAAGTAGCATATTATGAAGATCTACATTATCTACTCTGATTGACAGCTTATTTCAGGTAGGCCTTCAGCAATACATGATGGGGCTGAGGGCGAGGGGAGGTCATAATTGGTTACATTTTGTTGAAATGGGGGGCGGGTTTCAACTTGCTAAAATCTGGGAAATGCTCGATTACATGAAAACACCAGTTTGATGGTGCTTGTCAAGGGGAGCGGTAACTGACCAACACCATGAGTAAGAGCAGAGAGAATGGGGGAAGGGATGTTTTACAGACATCTGTGGAGTGGTTCTCATACAATAGCAATGCTGGGGCAGCTCAGGCTAGCAAATAACAAATGTTCCAACAATAGTCAACAGCAGCAGCAACTGGGGCAAATGAACTGATCACTTAGAAGAAAAAGGCCAAGGGCCAGGTTTTCAACAGCTCAGCACCCAGCATTTCCCATTGTGACCACGAGGGCCAGGTCGTCAAAAGAAGTTCCAAGGAGACTGGGCCATCAAATGGAAAACCAGGACTGTCCTTGGAAACTGGGGACATAAGTTCACTTTACCAATGCCCAAAAGAATAGGCCTCCCTGGTGGAGAAGTCAAGGACTTGTATATTTCAGGTAGTGTGTACAAAACAGAACCCTGTAGAACAGAACAGAAGTGTTCTCCTGGGAAGATGCTGAATCAAGTTTTCAGGTGTCCTTGATCATTTGCAAAATCCCGTGTTCAACAGAGACTCAATGTCTGTCTAATAATTAAAAGTGAAATACATAGTTGATTTCAACTAATAAGCTTGGTCATTAATTTGTTGAGAAATCTCACTCCTTTATTTTTCACAATGCATCTGACGCTGCAGCCTCCTTCATATCCATCTTTTGCAGGAGTGAGTGTCCATAGAAGGATCTCCTTTCTCTCAATTGAAAGTATCATTTATACTATGATACAATCTCATTTTAAATGTATCCCACTGAACTAATTTACCACTGGCTACAAAATGACTGGATGGAGCAGAAATAAGCCTACTCAGAAACTGGGATTTTATGCCTTCTATTGCTTGCAATACTCTCCAGCTCAGAAGAATCCCATGGATCCATTTGTAACACCTATCCAGCTTTTCACGGGGTTTGTGAGTCACTACACTAACGTCAGACCTCTTGCGGTTGGATTCCTTGCAATAATTTGGTTCAGTTGTATCGTCAGAACATAGCATAATGTATGAGCTATTTAGAATCATAGAATATCAGGGTTGGAAGGGACCTCAGTAGGTCATCTAGTCCAACCCCCTGTTCAAAGCAAGACCAATCCCCAGACAGATTTTTGCCCTGGATCCCCAAGTGGCCCCCTCAAGGATTGAGCTCACAACCCTAGGTTTAGGAGGCCAATATTCAAACCACGGAGCTATCCCTCCCCCTCGAATAGAATATCAGGGATGGAAGGGACCTCAGGAGGTCATCTATTTACATCTATTGATCTGCATGAAAGAAACATTTTAACTACTGCAAACTGCAGAAGAAAAGTGCGATCAGCAAAAACGTGGAGATGGAATACAGGATCCAGAGCAGCTGTCGTTGTAATGCAGAAGGAAATTCCATTTGTTGATTACAATCCAACTAACAAACGCTAGGAAAAGCAACTTTAGGCTCCAGTTCTGCAAACTATTCTGTCCAGGCAAATCTCTGTGGGAGTCAGTGGAGTAGTTTGCAGAAGTGGAGTAGTTGCAAGCCTTAGCTTGCATAGCGTCTCTCCTGGAAAAGGCAGTGCCTGAAAGACGGCTTGTCTGCATTCCATAATCTTCCCGACACCCATGGCTCCTTGGCGCCTAAACATTTCTCATCACCTGTTGTCACGTTCTGGGGTACAATCCAGACAAGTCAGAGATGGTGTTACCGCCTGCCCTGTAACCCTGGGTTCCTCAAAATGCTCTGCTGCTGCTGTGGTTCTCTTGTCTGGATGCTTCCAGGCTCCTGAGTCACTGTGTGCTGTGCAGCCCTGGTTCAGCACTCTGACCCCACCAGCCTGCCCACAGCACAGCAGCCCCGCTCTAGTCTCTCTCGTCCAGTTACCTTGTGCAGGGGTGACTCCCCACACACTCCCAGCCCTGAATTTTCTCAAAGCCGTGTGCTCTGCAATATCCATCCCTCTCCTGGAGCACTCAGAGAGATAGTAAGGTTCATTTGTGCCTTTAAAGACACAATACCCAGCAGCTTGCCACATTAACTGGAGTTAACATTCACTTTACCTCCAACGAGCACTGGGCTAGTTTAGATTACAAAGTAAAACGAGTTTATTAACAAAGGGAGGTAGGATTCTAAGTGAGTTCAGGTACAAAGGATAGAGTTAGGAATGGTTTCAAGCAAATAAAAGTGGAAAGCGCATTCTAGAGGCTAATACTTAACAAAACAAGCTACAGCCTGTGTTCAAGGTAGTTTCCTTACCACTCTACCTTCCAGCCAGGTGACTGGTCTCCACTCTGGTCAGGATCGCCCACAAAGTCCAACGAGATCGGTTCCTTTGTCTTCTTTGGTGAGAGATGTCTTGGGGTTCTTTGCCGCTCTCTTTATAGTGCAATGAACCTCTGAAATGGATTCTTCAGAAGGTTCCCCCTTCCCCCCCCCCACGTAAAGTCTATTTAATCTCCTCACCCTACTGTCTTGATGGCCCTGTTTAATTTTCATTCCTATTGTCTCTCAATGGACCTTGGAGATGTCTTCCAGGTGGCTGAACCACAGTCCTTTGTCTAGGATGGGATAACTTTAGTCCAGCCTGGCAGACCCACTTGTCATTTTGAATATGTCCTCCGTACATTCACCACACAATAAGACGAAGGATCAGTATGTTATTAGCTGCCTACTGATATCTTAGTGGGAACCTTTTAGATACAGGTCTGACATTAGTGAGTTGGGGTATGCTCAACTGGTCAGGCCATCTGAAACTCACTTCCACGTACTAATGAGCCCCATGCCCTCACAGCTGTGTAGCCTATTTCACCCCTGCACACACTTTATTCTCATGGAGCCGCGGTAGGTTTTCATATGAGGCCGTGTCCATATTGCTGCAGGGTACCATAGGTTTCCAGTCAAATGGATGTACCGTTTGTTTCCATTGTGGTATGTGTCACTTTCAATCTCTGCCTTGATATTTTATTTGTCATTAGAATTTCTGACTTAAAAGTGAGCCAATAAGTCAGTAGGAGGAATTGGAATTTCTCTTTAAGGTGAGTGTCATGCTGGCAAAAGGAAATTGCTTGAGAGCCCTGGAGAGTGAAGTCTTAAGTGTAAATAGGGAGGGACTCCAGGGAGCTCCCTGGGCCAGCTCATGGCTCCCACTACAGTGCCAGAAAATTTGAATGAAAATAAAATGTAGATGAAAAAATAACAAGTCTTGAAAATGTTTGTGATTTCCCCAGCCGCAGCAAATTTCCAGACAGCACTACCATGTTGGGAACCTACACCTACTCTCAGATGGGGAAACCAAGGCACAGAGCTGAGACGTGACTTTCCCCACAGTGAATGAGGGGCATAGCTGGAAAAAGGACTCAAGTCTCATGATTCCTTGTGCCCTGGTCTAGCCACTAGACAATGCTGCCTTCTTCCTTCTGTCTCACTGTCTCGTATCAGTGATACCAATATCACAGCAACGGCACTGCCAACTCATGATAAGTGGTGTTTTTCTTAAAGTCCCAGGCTCCTCAAATCATGGAATGGCATGAGAATCTCAGCATTCTTTTTTTTTTAACAAGTTTCTAGTCTTCATTGTTGAGGGGAGATGGTTGAAAACATGACTACAGTGCATCTTAAAGGCTTAAAAGCCAGAAGGCAAATAAAGAGAAACCAAAATGTTTTATTTTTTTAAAAAACTCATGATTTTTAAGCCAATCTTGTGATTTTTTTGAATATTTGGGGTCAGCAATGCAGCAGCAGCTATCTAGAAATATACCATAAAATCAGCAACAGGAAACACAGCAGATTTTAGCATCACCCTGACCACGGCAATGAGCTTTAGAACAATGACATGACCAACAGCTCCACAGAAAAAATAACAGCAACTGCACCATAAACCAGCAACTAAACTGGCCACAAATAAAGAACAACAGAATCAGGGCTGGGTGTGGTCCCAAAACTCCTGGGGAAGGCGGTGGAGAAATGGTTCCAGCTTTGAACTATCCCTACAAACCATCTGGGAGCAAAACCAGACAGCTGAGAGCTAGACATCATCCAGAAGTAAAAGCCTGGATCCAGACACCCAGGACTTGGGGAAAGAATGGATTGGGATCTGAACTTTGCAGTTGGCTCCAATCTCTATGATGTGCCAGCCCAAATCCCTGGATCTCAATACCCCCCAAATTGGGGAAACTTTGGATCTGGATCTAGATCTGAGTTTTCTAGCTTAGGCCCATCTCTAGTGAGGAGAAGTGAGGATAAGGAATTAGCAGGCTGGGATGGGAACGCTCAGTGTCTCTTTACTTGTCAATTACCCGAGCTGGTAGAGAGAGCGAAAAGACACACTAACCTCTGCCAGCTACTGACTATAGAGAAAAATCCGGTGCTGCCTTGCGACTTACAGCTGCTCTGGGGCTAGCTGCCTGCGGTGTCTGCTACACATTGCAAAGGGAATGAACTACAACTAAAGGGACTTTGTGAAGTGGCGCTGGCTTCCACTAGTGGGAGTCTGACCCACAGGTGTGAAAAACTCATGAGAGAAAAGATCAGTGTAAGCCTCTCTGAGCCTCCAACAAAGCTTAAGCTGTGGAGATCCTGTCGCCAGAGAGGTCTTCAGTTTAAATGACTGAGATAATGTCTCCCTAAAACACACAGGCCAAGAAAGAGATGCTTTAAAATCTGCCTTACGATGAGTCCCAAAGGAGACGATCTCTCCAAATGAGTGGGTCTTGGCAGGTTTGCATTCCAGCAGAGACCAGACACCCAGGCATGCAGTGACCTGGCTCAGCTTTCTGGGTAGTCCTTGGTATAATCTGTGTTCCTGACACGTGGAAAGAGGAAAGGAAAATGGATCACCAGCAATCGCAAGAATGGGTACAGGATTCTAGCCTCTGAGTGACAGGCAAACACCTTTAACCAACAGGATCTGGGTGTCATTGTGACTTGTCCGAGTGGCACTGATGACTTTCATCCAGGGATGAAAGTAACTTAAAGGACTTACCGGTACGCCGGAGTCCTGAGCAGGCGTGGCCTCAACCGGAAGAGTTGCAGGAGCACCTGGCCCTTTAAATCCCTGCCCAAGCCCGGCTGCAGGAGCCCCGGGGCTCTGGCAGCGATTTAAAGGGTCAGAGGCTCCAGCCGCTGCCGGGAGCCCCAGGCCCTTTAACGCACCGCCAGCGCTCCGGCAGAGGGGCTCGGGCCCTTTAAATCCCTGCCCGAGCCCGGCTGCCGGAGCACTGGCAGTGATTTAAAGGGCCCGGGGCTCCCCGCAGCGGCTGGAGCCCTGGGCCCTTTAAATCACCGCCGGAGAAGCCGGTCCAGTTCGGCACGGCGTACCGGCTCTTGCCGGTATGACGTACCGGCCTGGACCGGCTTACTTTCACCTCTGCTTAGTGCTTTCATCTCTCCTGTGGAAATGCACAGAAGCACATTTCCCCAGTTCTCTGCAAGTTCTAGCTATCACCTGACTTCCTGTTTCAGCAAGTATGTTACTGACAACCATGCGTCTCTGAAGATGACTCTCTGGCTCCATCTGCTGGTGAACACATCTCACAAACCCATGCCGCTGTTTGAGATTAAAGATAATCTAGCATGATTCAGCACCTCAACAAATGCTTTGCCTCAGTTTTTAATAAGACTAATGAGGAGCTATGAGGTAGTTGCAGAGTGGCTAATGGAAATGACGATATGGAAGTAGAAATTACCATATCCGAGGCGTAAATCAAACTCAAACAGTTTAATGGGACCAGATTGAGGAGGATGGATAATCTCCAACCAAGAATATTAAAGGAACTGGCATATGAAATCGCAAGCCCAATAGCAAGGATTTTTAATGAATCTATAAATTGGGGAGTGGTACCTTATGACTGGAGAATTGCTAATATAGTCTGTGTTTTTAAGAAGGGGTGTGGGGGGAAAAGATCTGGGAAACGACCTGTTAGTTTGACCTCAATTGTATGCAAGGTCTTGGGACAAATTTTGAAAGAGAAAGTAGTTAAGGACATAGAGGTAAATGGTAATTGGAATAAAATATAACATAGTTTTACAAAAGGTAGATTGTGCCAGACCAACCTGATCTCTTTCTTTGAGAAGATTACTGCATTTCCTTTGTCTAAAAAAATCAGTTGATCTACTCTACCTGGATTTCATTAAGGCATTTAATATAGTTCCACATGGGAAATTATTAGTTAAACTGGAGAAGATGGGGATTAATATGAGAACTGAAAGGTGGATAAGGAACTGGTTAAAGGGGAGGCTAGAAAGGTCATATTGAAAGTCGAACTGTCAGGCTAGAGGGAGGTTACTAGTGGAGTTCCCCAGGGCTTGGTCTTGGGACCAATCTTATTTAATAGTTTTATTAATGACCTTGGCTCAAAAAGTGGGAGTGCGCTAATAAAATTTGTGGATGACACAAAGTTAGGAGATATTGCCAGTATGGAGGAGGACCGGAATATTATACAAGAAGATCTGGATGACTTTGAAAACTGGAGTAATAGAAATGGGATGAAATTAACAGTACACTTAGGGACTAACAACAAGATTTTTTTGCGACAAATTGGGGGTGTATCATTTTGAAGTGACAAAGGAGGAGAAAGACCTGGGTTTATTGGTTGATCACAGGAGGACTATATGGTGCAAATGTGATGTAGCCATGAAAAAGGCTAATGCAATCCTAGGATGCATCAGATGAGGTATTTCCAGTAGAGATAGGGAAGTGTTAGTACCATTATACCAGGCACTGGTGAGACCTCATCTGGACTACTGTATGCAATTCTGGTCTCCCATGTTTAAGAAAGATGAATTCAGACTGGAGCAGGTGCAGAGAAGGGCTACTGGGGTGATCAGAGGAATGGAAAACCTACCTTCTGAGAGGAGACTCAAAGAGCTTGGCTTGTTTATCCTAACCAAACGAAAGGTGAGAGGAGATATGATTGCTCTCTATAAACACATCAGAGGGATAAACATCAGGGAGAGAGAGGAATTATTTAAGTTAAGTTCCAATGCTGACACAAGAACAAATGGATATAAACTGGCCATCAACAAGTTTAGGCTTGAAATTAGATGAAGTTTTCTAACCATCAGAGGAGTGAAGTTCTGGAACAGCCTTCCAAGGGGAGCAGTGGGGGGAAAAAATCTAACTGGCTTCAAGACAGACCTTGCTAAATTTATGGAGGGGATGATATGATGAAACTGCCTACAATGGCATGTAACCAATCTGCGACTGCTAGCAGCAAATATCCAGTGATAGGACAATCGATAGGGAGGGCTCTGAGTTACTCCAGAGAATTCTTTCCCAGCTGTTCGACTGGTGGGTCTTGCCCACATGCTCAGGGCCTAACTGATCGCCATATGTGGGTTCGGGAAGGAAATTTCCCCTGTGTCAGATTGACAGAGACCCAGGGTTTTTTTTGCCTTCCTCTGCAGCCTGGGGCCCAGGTCACTTGCAGGTTTAAACTAGTGTAAATGGTGGATTCTCTGTAACTTGAAGTCTTTAAATCATGATTTGAGAACGTCAGTAACTCAGCCAGAGGTTCTGGGTTTATTACAGGAGTGGGTGGGTGAGGTTTTGTGGCCTGCAATGTGCAGGTCAGACTAGATGATCATGCTGGTCCCTTCTGGCTTTAAAGTCTATGAGTCGAACACAAAACTGGATCCTGTATACAAACTGCATGATAGGCCATCTGAAGGCATTGTGCATATTTGGGTGTGTCTTTGCTTGTGGAAGTGCCATCTGCCAGCCTGTGTGCATGTGCATAATGCTGGGGTGTGCCTGGCTGTGATTGGTCGGGGTTGGTACTTACCCATCATTATTAATCATGTTTATCACAGTACCATGAGTGACTGGTGCACTTGTGTGCACGAGTGTATTTGTGTGTGTGTGTGTGCATTGATATGTGGCACTGACATGTGACATGTGCACCTCTCTGCACACATGTGCCCAAAGATATAGATAAATCCACATGTGTACATTTGCCAGCACATACATGAGTGTGTATGGACGGCAGCCTGCACACACCACCTGTGTATGTGGGACCCCCTGCGTGTTTGCCTGCACATATGTATATTCCTGTCTGCTAGGGTGTCTCTGTGCTTAATTAGCTGTGCTGCCTCCCCCAGCAAACTCTCAGCCTCTTTGTGCTAAACATACAGCACACATTACAGACCCCATCCACAGGTGAAATGTATGAATTGATTTCTGTTCATTGTCTAAGTAGCTGCTGCATCCTTCCATCACCATGCCCTGTAAATACAGAGCTCTGCATTTTATAGCCTAGTCCACAGGTGAACTTCTGCACCTCTCGAATTTCAGGAGATGAGTTAGAAGCGCACCCCAGCTCCAACCGTCCCCTACAGTTGTGCCCACAGAGGGCACAACTTCCCCCACCTCCCTTGCTGGGAACTTTATTACGATTGCTTCTTGCATGAGTGTGCTTGAGTGGGCTGGGGAGAAAGGGCCTGTGCACTCATCTCTATTGTATCTGAGCAGGAGCTGATATAATCTACTGATTTTCCCTAGCACCATAACTGTGCTGGTGCTTTGCAGGTGAGAAGGACAACACGGTCTCAGCCCCAGGAGCTTACACTCTATGGTAAGTCAGAATACAGGCATGACCCCAAAGCAGATTGGGACAGGGGATGAAGCTGCAGGTATTGTTCAACGTAGTTACTTTAAAGTTTAGGGGCTTGATCCACTGCCCATGGATGTGAATGGAAAGAGTCCCACTGAGATCAATGGACTTTGGGTCAGACCCTGCGTTACTAAATCTATAGGCTTTGTGTAAAGAGCAGGGGGTACATAGGGGGAAGCGATAGGCTGTTGGATGTGAAGGGGGAGATGGGCCCCGGCGACATTCCACCATCCATCAGTGCAGAGGGCAACGCGAGGCTATTCACCACCACTCAGCCCAATGGGAGCATTGCTGTGGAAAGCAGCAGCCCCTCTGTGTCCTGATAGCCATTTGATGGCACCAGTGTCATCCAGTGGGCAGATGGGGATAGAGGGAAACTATGAAGCGAATTGATGCCTGTCCACACCCTTCACTGCTCCTTTGGGGTGCACAAAGATGGCTGGGGGAATGGCCAAGAGCCAGAGACGAAGCAAACCCAATCTCAGTCAGGGAGGTCTCTGCCCCACTGTCCAGCCTCAGCATTTGGGAGCCAGATGTAGAACAAGAACATAACAGAGAGTAGCAGAGACACAAATAAACAGAACTCCCCTGCCCTCAGACCTAGGACCCCTGGCTGTAGAACCTGCCCTTCCCAAGGGTTTTGGGGCCAGATTATGGGGTCCCTTAATATTGCTCCAGATGAAGTGAAGGGGGCAGAATGCTCCCCTGTGGGATTCAGCCAGCACAGGAGCAGAGTAGGGATGACATACTTGTTCCTACATCACCCCCTTCCTTGCAGCTTCCAGGGTATGGGGTATGGCAGGGCCAGGAGGGGATGGCCAGAGCTTTAGGTATTCAGATCTGCAGAACCACCCATACACAGCTGCTGTAAGCTAGAACAGATGCTGGGGCCTAGGGTGACCAGATGTCCCGATTTTATAAGGACAGTCCCGATTTTTGGGTCTTTTTCTTATATAGGCTCCTATTACCCCCCATCCCCTGTCCTGATTTTTCACCCTTGTTGTCTGGTCACCCTACTGGGGCCGCTCGAACTTGCCACAGGGGTCACATGTAAATCTGTGAGGCACAAAGGTGGCTGAAAGGGCCTGAGAGGTGCAGCACAACACCAGGCCCATTCTCTTCCCTGCTCTCTGGTAGCCCTTCCCCTGATCACCCAAGCAAGAAGATGGAGGAGTTGGAGATGAAGTTAACCCCTTGTTGACTAGGCACTAGGCCAGGGATAGGCAACCTTTGGCCCGCGACCCGCAAGCGTAAGCACCCTGGTGGGCCGGGGCTGGTTTGTTTACCTGTTGTGTCCGCAGGTTCGGCCAATCGCAGCTCCCACTGGCCACGGTTCACCACTCCAGGCCAATGGGGGCGGCGGGAAGCAGCGCGGGACGAGGGATGTGCTGGCCACATGCCAAATGTTGCCAATCCCTGCACTAGGCAGTGCCTCAGCCTGCTGACCCAACGGTCCCAATGTATGATACCAAATGTCTTTCCCCTCCCGATTATTCACATTAGAAATATCAAGTCATGGCTTCCCTCTTGTTCCTGGAGCATTGTGGTAAGATCACGTCATGACGCCATGTCAGTCAGAAGTGTGAGTGATGCTCTTGCTACCCGCCCATGGGGTGGGGTGAGGGATGCTACAAAGACAAAGGAAAGGTCTCCTTTATCACTGATGAATAATTCAAAAATTTAGTTAAATATTGTCAAGGCTGTATCCCCACTTTGAACTTTAGGGTACAAATGTAGGGGCCTGCATGAAAACTTCTAAGCTTATCTACCAGCTTAGCTCTGGTCCGCTGCCACCATCTCAAGAATTCCCTCCCTGGGAAGCCTTGAGAAACCTTTCACCAATTCTCTGGTGAACACAGATCCAACCCCCCTTGGATCTTAAAACAAGGAGAAATTAACCATCCCCCCTCCTTCCTCCCACCCTCCTTTCACCAACTCCTGGTGAATACAGATCCAAACTCCCTTGGATCTTAAAACAAGGAGAAATCAATCTGGTTCTTAAAAAGAAGGCTTTTAATTAAAGAAAAAGGTAAAAATCATCTCTGTAAAATCAGTATGGAAAATAACTTTATAGGGTAATCAAACTTAAAGAGCTCAGAGGACCCCCCTCTGTCTTAGGTTCAAAGTACAGCAAACAAAGATAAACAATCTGGTAAAAGATACATTTACAAGTTGAGAAAACAAAGTAAATCTAAGACGCCTTGCCTGGCTTTTTACTTACAAGTTTGAAATAGGAGAGACTTGTTTAGAAAGATGGGGAGAACCTGGATTGATGTCTGGTCCCTCTCAGTCCCAAGAGCGAACAACCCCTAAAAACAAAGAGCACACACAAAAGCCTTCCCCCCCCCAAGATTTGAAAGTATCTTGTCCCCTTATTGGTCCTTGGGGTCAGGTGTCAGCCAGGTTACCCGAGCTTCTTAACCCTTTACAGGTAAAAGGATTTGGAGTCTCTGTACACAGGAGAGCTGTTTCCCTTCCCTTTATAGTTATGACAAATATCTATGGCAACAAATCAGTAGCCAAGGTTACAGAGAGTTGAACAATCAGCTGGTACTTACTTGCCAGGTCCTGTCAAATTAAATAAAGCTGAGAAGCCCTGTAGGTCACTTCTGGTCCATCCCACTGTGGAGAGCAGGGTGGCCTCAGCATAGTGACCAGTGCCTTGGCCAGTCTAGTTTGAAATGCCTCGGCCACTTCCTTTGGGAGACTCCTTTGCAATCTAATAGAGCTCCCTATTAGAAACTTCCTTTGGATTTTCATCCACAACTTCCCTTTGCTCAGATCACCCTATTACTCCACCAGACCATCTTGAACCTCTGATTGAAAGGCAGGCTCCAGGTAGGGCTGTCAAACCTTCAGGATTGTCTTGGAGTCTCCAGGAATTGGAGATCAACATTTAATTAAACAGTATGTCATGTGACGAAACCTCTAGGAATACATCCAACCAAAACTGACAACCCTAGGTCCAGGCCCTGGTTGCAGATTGAAATGGGATTGCCACAAACTTGATGCCATTGGCTTCCTAGCCTGGAAGCACTGCACCCATCAATCCGCCTTGGCAGGCCCCTCATAGAACTTGTCAGCTGGGTAAACCTTGTGATAAGATGGTAGATGGATGTGGTAACCCGCACTGTGGTCATGGTGGGTGTAAAATTGCTTGCCTTTCCTGCAGGCTGCTTTGTGCAGAAATTCCCGCTGCAGCATGCTTTTTATTTGCAGAAGCTTTTTAGCAACAGGGAGAAGAGACAAAAGTGGAAAATAAAGCAAACCCTGCAGTTTTCTGGACCTGCCCCGCCCCATTCTCAAAATGGGCAGCACTTCAGGTTTTCATTCCCTGCTAAGGAAACCTGCTTTGGAAAGTGACACTTCCTCCAGGGCTGCTGTTGGCCAAGCAGATTCTTTGTGTCACACTGTACAAATGCATAGCCAGGACCCCCTCTGAGCAGGATGTTGCCACTTACCTCAGCGGCTCCCTGGAGGCTGAGTTCGGGAGAGAGGGGGGAAACCTGTCCTCTCTCTGGTCCCGCACCCTCAATGCCTCAAGACGCCTAGGAAAGAGGATTGGCTGCCGCTGGAAGTGGTGTGAGGAGCGCCGGGAGCTGGAAATACTGGTGCCACACATAAAGACCTCGGACCGCACCATCGTCACCCCGACCACCAGAACAATGCTGGAAAGGACCCTGAAAGACGCCATCCGCTGCCACTACGCCGAGAACCTCAAGCGGAAGCCGGACCAGGGCAAGGTGTTCAAGGTGTCCAGAAAGTGGGACGCCAGCAACCACTTCCTCCCTAGGGGCAGCTTTACCAGGTTCGCCGACTGGCGGTTCGTCCACCGGGCCCGACTCAACTGTGTTCCCCTCAATGGAGCAGTCCGCCACGGCAACCGGGACAAGCGCTGCAGGAAGTGTGGCTATGCCAACGAGACCCTGCCCCACATCCTGTGTGGATGCAAACAGCACTCCGGAGCCTGGCGGCACCACCACAATGCCATCCAGAACCGACTGGTGAAAGCCATCCCGCCGTCCCTGGGGAAGCTCACCGTTGACTCCACCATCCCTGGGACAGACAGCCGACTGCGACCCGACATCGTCGTGACTGACGCGGAAAAGAAGAAGGTCCTCATGGTAGACGTCACGGTGTCATTTGAAAACAGGTCACCAGCCTTCCACGAGACCTGAGCACGGAAGGTGCTGAAGTACACCCCGCTGGCCGAGACCCTGAGAGCCCAGGGCTATGAGGTCCAGATACACGCCCTGATCGTGGGAGCCCTGGGCACATGGGACCCTCACAATGAGCCAGTACTGAGAGCGTGCGGAGTCGGTCGATGCTACGCCCGGCTCATGAAACAGCTCATGGTGTCTGACACCATCAGGTGGTCCAGAGACATCTACATGGAACACATCACGGGACACCGCCAGTACCAGGTCGAGTAACTGAGACCGCCGACCAGGGAAATAACCCACTTCCTTCCCTGACGAACCGAGGGATGCACCCCACCCATGTACTTATTCTCTACACCAATATCAACTTGGACTCTTAATACATTCCATGGGTGGCGTACCCGAGCCCACCTATCCACTGATGCTTTAAAAACTCCCACACCCCAATCTGGATCTATGCTGGTTATGTGATATGTATGTACCTCATGAACCTTGTAACCGATACTCGCAATCCCCCATAACCCAAGCCGGACCCCAGATGTACAGTACCTTCCCTCTTAACTTGTGTAAATTTGATTTCAAACATTAACTTTAATAAAATTTTTAAAGCTCTTGGCCCACTCTGCAACAGCAAGTTAAAATGCTGACTTTCAACTGTTCTCTGTGTTTCTGGATCATTGAGCCTTGACGGACAGATGGCAGTTGTGCATTAAGGTCTGCAAGATGCTGAGTACTCTGGACCCCGTCCTGCTTAATTTAAAGCATCTGTGTAAGCCCATTGGTGGCAGAGCACTTAAGCACATACTTAATGTTCAGCACCTTGGCAAGACAGGCCAGAATGCTCAGCATCTTGCAGGATTGAGTCTATGGTAACAGTGTTCCAACACACTTCAGCTCTAACCAAAGCAAACATATTCCTACAGCCCTGTTCTTATTCAAATTAAGGAGAATGCTACTTACTGTAAAAATTGCAACATCCAAGTTTGGTTACATTCATGTGAAGAAACAGTTGATACTAGATATCCCAGTTCTGCACTACTGTGTGTATCAAATGCAACCTATTCTGAACACACCCCAAACATTCCTCTGCTTTGAATTCAGAGTTTGTACGCATGGAACTGGAGTTCTGAGGCTGGAAAATGAAGGTTGCTGCTTTTCCATTTCTCAGATATATTGTGATTGTATGTTCAGACTTTAGCTTTCAAAATGTCCCCACTTTCAAAATGATCTGGACAAACTGGAGAAATGGTCTGAAGTAAATAGGATGAAATTCAATAAGGACAAATGCAAAGTACTCCATTTAGGAAGGACAAATCAGTTGCACATATTCAAAACAGGAAATGACTGCCCAGAAAGGAGTACTGTGGAAAGGGATCTGGGGTCATAGTGGATCCATGATGTAGAAATCATCCATACATCCTTCTAGCTTTTGACTGTTGGCTAGTACCCTTGTTTACTATTGCCTTGGGCTTTGGCTTATCTGGTCCATTAATAAATATAGCACTGTTTGTAAGTATCTATATACATCTATCATCAATCTGTGCTAGGCTTTTCTAGGTACCTATCATCATGATCACTAAGCAGAGGTAAGTACTGTGCTTTCTGGGTGTGTGGGGGAGCGAAGAGATCGTATGCCTTGGTTGTGCATGTTACATAGTAGAAGTCTCAGAGGATTTATTTCTATATAAGATAGATAATTATTGGTCCAGGATGGTTTTGAAAGACTTTGTTATTGTGACTTAAAAGTCTGCCCTGACAAGTGACTGTAACAATGGCATCAAGGAGTTCCATGCTCATCAGGTCTGTCTCTAAATTGAATTAGTTCAGTAAACAAGATGGAACTTCTAATTGCTGACTCTGCAAACTCACCCCAGGAGCTGAGAATCAAACCAGGTTCTTTTCTGGCTCTGAAATCCAAATAATGAAGATTCTACAATGGAACTTTCTGTAGTTAACAAATCTATTGATGATGCATGAACCAGAATAGACTCCAGCTCACTATTGCATGGCTGTGTTGGTGCTCTAGAATGTAACAGGATTAAAAAGTAGTAAGATTTTCCTATTGTTATTCTACATTTATATTGGGGTAGTACCTAGAGGGGAGCCTGGCCAGGGCCCTATCGTTTTAGGTACTGTACAAATAAATAGTGAAGGATTGTCCCTGCTCCGCAGAGCTAATCTGGTCAGCAAATATGACTTGGAATACACAGAGATGGCACATAGATGAGGACAGAGAACATAAGAGTGGCTGATATGAGAGCCATGATATTTGATTTGTCTCATACCCCTAAAGACATAAAACTTAAAGAAGTTACAGAAACAAGTTAAATCCTATCAATTCCTGGCTTCTGAAGGAAATGCAAACTGCTTTGCAGTCTGTCTCTGAGACTCAGAGAGAGAGCTTTCTTCTTGCTAACCCTTGGCTCCACTTTCACCACCATTTCATACTTATTGTTCTGCAAGTGTCTTTGAAGCTGATCACCTCATGTGTGCACAGAACAGAGGTAACTTTTTCCAATTGTGTCTTATCGCTGCGTCTCTTTTCTTAGCATTCTAACAATGGCCCTGCAGGTTGCATGGGCCCATAAAGATTGGCTTTTGCGCACTAGGTTGAGAAGTTCATCCTTTTTATATCTGTGCATATAAGCATGTTACCATTTCCCCCCAAATATAGAACAAAATCCTGATTTGTTGTGCACAGGTGAGCCGAAGGAGAAGAGTGTACAAGAGTAGGTCAGAATATGGATTCTGGGCTCCCCTGAGCACAAGGTAGGGCCCAGCTAACACAGGTTCTGGGTGTGGCTGAGTCCTCATAACCCCAACAAGGCTGGGCCCAGGATTCCTGGGGGGCTCAACCCCAACCTTGTCGGGGTCACTTAGGACAGGGGCTAGCATCACTCCGGGGTGCTTTCTCCACACTGGACGCTTTCCTAACCTACTGATCATTTCATACAGTTCATAGCAAATACAATTTATTAAACAGCAACCAATTTTAAAAAATAAGGAAAAAATGGGAAAGGTTAAAGGAAAACACATCACCCCGCTCTGTGGCATGGGGGACATCACAAATAGCCATCGCTGGAATGAAAAGGAAGTTCAGTCTGTTCCTCACATGTCCCAGGCCTCCTGCTCAGGCCCTGGCTGTGCTGCAGGGATGCTGCGGGTTGGACACTTGCTCTGGTGGTGGCCACACGCCTTCAGGCTCTAGGTGGCAGGACCTTTCTTCCCAGCGTCAGCCCCCCGCCCCCATCAGGGTTATGATCCCCCTCACTTCTGCCCTGCAAGACTTCTTGGCTTGTGGGGTCCCCCTGTGCTAGGCCCTCTGCCCAGGGTCCCCCCTCGCTCTCCCCAGCTGCTCACTGCATCCAGATTTGGACTGCTCCAGACCCAGTGTTGCTGCTGCTCTGCTTCCCGCTTCCTGGACTACTTCTCTGGCCCTGGTTGTTGCAGCTTCCCTCCCAGCACA
Source organism: Terrapene triunguis (assembly GCF_002925995.2). Taxonomy (NCBI): domain Eukaryota; kingdom Metazoa; phylum Chordata; order Testudines; family Emydidae; genus Terrapene; species Terrapene triunguis. The sequence continues at coordinate 5,863,872 of NW_020665189.1, read as the reverse complement.
GATCTGCTCTCTGGGCTGCTTCTGTGGCTCTGCTCCCAGCACAGGTCTGCTCCCTGGGCTGCTTCTCTGGTTCTCTCTGGCCAGCATGGCTCTGCTCCCAGCTCAGCTCAGCCCCAGTCTGTTCCAGGCAATTCCAGCTCACATGGAGGACGGGACCCCCCTGGTCTACTGACTCCCTGATTAGCCTGCCTGCCCTCTCAATCAGGCTGACCTGGAGCATTGGTCTCTCTCCATTGCCCCTGGGGACTGTCAGTCCCAGGGTCCTGATTTCCCCTTTCGCCTTTTCTTTTGGTACTAGGAGCTAGCCAAGCAAAAAGCCCCACTGAGTAAGGGGGCAACAGTCTCCGTGCCGTCAATGGATATCCCACACTGCTTTGCAGTTGACTATTACTGATGTCTGTTTATCTGTGTGCCCTCCCCTCCTCTGGTGTCAAGTTCCCAGGATGTCCCCTCCCCTATTTAAAAGCTGGCCTGGGGCCATATTTTTGCCCATTTGCTCCTGAATTCGAGTGTATCAGTAATAGTGTGATACTACAGCAATTCTACCCCACAAACCCCACAACATGCCTCATGCTGCTGTTTGGAACCATGCTGACACCCTGGATCTCATGGCTATCTCAGGACAAGTGCTGGTGCAGGAGGCTCTTGCTGCCTGCCACTGTAATAAAGACCTGTTTGTGGACATTGTAAAGCAGATGTGGAGGGCGTGATTGGGATGCCCACCAGTGCCAGACAGAGACCAAGTAGCTCAAGTGGGCTTCATTAAAATGAGGTGATGCGAGGAAAACGTTGGGCAGGGGACACAGGACTAGTTTGTTTTATGAAGAATGGGACAGGATTTTACAGTTATAGAACTGCCCATCCCAGTTTTTACATCTTGCTGCTAGCTCTCCTTCCCCGCCAGCCCCCAGGACAGCTGGCAACACTCACTGGCACATGAGTGGGACAAGGCCAGAGAACTGTCCCCTGAGAGCCAGGATCTGCTTGGGACTCAGACCAGCTTGAAAGCCAACCAGATTCCTGTCCTAGCCCAACGCAGCCTGATTCCTGCCCTGCATTGGCTGAGCCCAAGCCCCAGCCAGCAAGCCAGGCCAGGACCAAAGAGGAAGATCCTCCGGAGGGAATCTTTGGCAGGCAAGTACTTATCTTTACAATGTATTATTAGGATTAACTGTGCTAGCTTCTGTTACAGGTGCCCCGTGCCTGCAGTCATTTTATGCAGATGTGAGCTAGCAGCCTCCCTCCCCCGAAGCTCAGTCCTCCCCATCCACATTCCTAAAATGACAGCTGCTCCATCCAGGATCCAGGCCTCTGTTATGTGCTAACGTCCCACCCACCAGCCATTGTTAGGCCTACAGTATTGAGGGCACATAACCCATTGACCCCTTTTCCTGTTCCCTTCCCTCAGCTGCCCTGCCCGGCAAAGCCCTCCCCTGTCGTATAATGGAGGCCGGCAGCATGGCGCAGCCACCACCCCTTCCCCTGGCAGATCCAAAAAATGAAAACATGTATTTGCTCAGAAATCAACCCTTCATGGAGACAGCGGTGTAACTGTGCCTTAGTGGGTCACAACTGAGGATGCCAAATTCAGGATGAACTGCTGAGAAATAGGGCAAACACAACCCAAAACTGGTGGTTATTCTTTTAGAAGATATACTAAAACCAGCCACAAAAGTAAACTCCATGTTTCATCACACTGGCTAACAAGAAAACAAAGGCAGTTTCCTCAGGCATTCTAGTTCTTATATCACCACCAAAAATACTGGATTCAGAGATGAGTGGTTCTTTACAGCCAGTCTCATCAAATAATAGGTTTTCTAATCCCAAAGGACCAGCCACACACCCAGGTCAATATATAACTTAGATCTTACCCAAAAATCACACTGATGCCAATCCTTTAGTATGTAAAATCTAAAGGTTTATTTATAGAAAGAAAGGTGAGAGTTAAAATTGGTTAAAGGAATCAATTACATACAGCACCAAGTATAGATCCAATACTTATAACTTCAAATACAAAAATGATACATGCATACAAATAGCATAATCATAACCAGCAAATCATAACCTTTTCATAGACACCTCACGCGACAATCTTTGTACAATATTAGCTGCAAATATATAACAGTGGTTGCAACAATGATCTATATGATCATATTTTAATCAGATAACTTTACAAGCAGTATGGAAAAAAACATTTGGTCAGTGATCGTAGTTTACATGAGATATACATGCATATTGTGTGCCCAGTGCAGGTACACAAAGTTCTGCTCTCCACGGTGGTATAAATGTTCTGTAACATGCACTCTACCATTCAAACACCACAGGACCCTATTGATTTTTTTTTTTTTTTTGCACTCTCTCTCCCTGCAGGGGAGATAAAGCAGAATTTCGTACAGAGACATTGCTCAATCTTGGTTCACGTTATAGGCAATAGCCGGCTGGCCTCTTCCCCCACTATAGTAAGTACCCTCCACTTCTGGAGGGGGTGGAGACCATGTCGGTGAATAACTTCACAACCTACTGCACTTGTCTGCCCTTTGCCTTTTTGAATAAGGCCTTTCTCTTGCAGAACCAGGTCCACAGATCCTCAGTGTGGGGTAGTCACCTGGCTGTAGAGGTAAGGGCAGAATCAGAGTTGATTGGACTGCTGATGAAAGACTAGCCCCCATCTTTTGGAGACCCTCCCTGTCTTCTGCATCCTGCAGCTATTGGCAGGGTAGTGGAATCCAGCACCTATCATGAGCAAGAGAATTTGTAACAAAACAAACAAAAAAACCTTGAAGGGGTTCTTTGTCTCCTGCATGAAATTACTACAGCACCTTCATGTCATCCCCCCTCTGCTCTCCCCTCACTCACTGCTCAGATAACAAGTGAGGGAGATGGTGGAGAAAGGTCCAAACAGGAGACCTAGGCTGTGTCCCTCCAGAGGGTGCAGGAGTGGTTTGTGCCTTGTGCACTCCAGCCACTACATCCGCTGGGCCAGAAAGGTTTCGCTTTGGCTGCCATATCCTGACCCAGGAACTGGTTCCCCAGGAGTTCCCCACCAGCGGGGATCTGACAGCTGGGCCACAAATGTCATGAAGGATGGTGGAAAGATTGAGAGCCCTTTGGGCACCGGAGGCAATTACAGCAAAGACCAGTGGTCCAATGTGGAGAAATCCTCCAGAGACAGAGCAAGGAGCAGCCCCTAACACCATTTTGCAGCACAGGTCTGATCATTTGCCTCTCCTTTCCCTCATCAGGCAATTTGGTTGATCTCCTGCCCTTAGCCCCAAGGGAAGTCAGGAATTCTGCATGGAGGGGAGAAGAAGGGACTCTTCCCTGGAGGAAGAAATTCTCTCTTGGCTAGGGAGCTCTCAGATTTGGTGCAAAGAGTGCCTTTATGTCAGAGGCCACCATCTTGTGAGCCCCAGGCAGCAGCTGCAGTGTCCCCTTACAGGCCTTCTACCCACTCTCAAAGGAGCAAAGATAAAAAAGAGATGCCTGTTAGCAGAAGAGATTCTCAGGACTCAGGTTCCCAATCCCCATGTCCCCTAAGGAGTAAAATTAAAAAAGGGAAAATGGGTTCAGGAAGTTACCTTAGAAACTTAAGAGAAAACTGGCCTGTTCTTCTGGGAATAGTAGTTCCTCTGTCTTCTCTTCAGCAGGTGCCAGAGCTAAAAGCTCTGCTGACCAGGTTTTTATACTTGGAAAGAAAAAGCATTAAAAAAAAAAAAAAGAGGTTTATGTGTCGGGTTCTGCTTCATCATAAAATGTATGTTCATCCTCGTCTTCATGGATATCACCAATTAAAAAAGGCTAGGCAATCTGTTCGGTCTAGTTCCAAGAGCGGTTCCATCTGAAAAATGGGACAAGATCAGATCAACAATTACCCTCCTGAGGAGGTGCCTGAGGACATTAGATAAGCACCTTCATGAGCATTCTAGGGATGATCATGTCCTGCACAGGGATAGTGCCTTGGACAAGAATGCAAATGGGACTCTCTCCAGAGTTTCCTGCTGTCCCTTCCCCACCATTTTCTGATTTTTTTTTTTTCCATACTGGATAGTGAATGATCCATCACTTGTGTTGAGATCTCTGGTTTGGTGGATAGGTCCAGAGAAATTCCAGGGAGGGATGGCAATGGTGGAGCCAGAGAGGTCTGTTGGGTAACATGTGGAGCATTCTCTGAGAAGTTGGTAGCCCAAGGAACATGGTCCTTCTTGGAATAATCCCCCCCCCCCCCCCCCCCCGACGGCAATAAAGTATGTGTAGTGAGGAGGCGTGTCCTCCCACAGACCCAGAGGGGGAGGAACCACTCACTGAGCCCTGGTAGGCGGAACCAGGCCACATTCACCCCTCCCACTGGAAGTCAGTGGGCGGGACAGGAAGTATAAAAGGCGGGTCTGGGAGCTCAGTTGTGCTGCAGCTGCCGAAGGAGCCAGATGCCTCCTCCTGAGCTGGGAGACTGCCGCAGGCCCCTGCGGAGCTGAAGAATGGGCAAATCTGCCGGAGCCACCCGCTGACCAAGCCACAGAGGAGTTGCCGGGACTACCATGGGCCTTCTAGCCTGACGACCCTCTATGGATCTAGGTACACCGAGAGGGGGAGGTAGGAAGTAGCGCAGGGAAACTAGACAACACTAGACACCCCACTTGTGGGGTGGCAGTACTCCCCCTCCTTAGGCCAGGAGGCCTGCATCAGCCTACAATCCGCCAAGCTAGGACACTAGGCTCTGTGAATCCTGCCTGAGGCTCCTTGACTGTATCTGGGTACTCCACCCCTGCCTGAGGACTTGTTGCCTGCTTTGACAAAGGGCTTTGGCTCCAAACTGTTTGTTGCTCGACCCTAAATACAGGCCCAAGCTAGAGACTTGTTACCCTGCCCTGACTAAGGGCTTGGACTCCTAATGGTGTTTGCTACTCTGCCCTGACTGCAGGCCAGAGCCCCAGGCTGCGTGTTGCCATGCTAATTCCCCAACGGTGGGCGACACAAGGCAGAGTAGCCACCCATGGACCCAGGGCAGCGGGGACCACCACCAACAACCCACTACAGTATGCTAGCCAACAGCTGGCCCCAGCATTGCCAAAATGGTTATGTTCTGATAATAACAGACAATACGTTGGCAATGCCATATGTACACCTTTGGGATGGAAGGTAGGAGGAAGAGGTTAAGGGATCTAAAAAAAGGAAGCAACATAATTGATGTAGTGGGTGGAGACCCAGCTACAATTTAGGGCCTGGCATATCAAGGGCACTGGCAATGCGAACAGCGGCAGCTCCAGGCACCAGCGCTCCAAGCGCGTGGCTGGGGTGGCAAGCCGCGGGGGGGCGCCTTGCCGGTCCCTGCGAGGGTGGCAGTCAGGCAGCCTTCGGCGGCATGCCTGCGGGAGGTCCGCCGGTCCCGCGGATTCGGCGGCAATTCGGTGGCGAGTACGCCGAAACCACGGGACCGGCGGACTTCCTGCAGGCATGCTGCCGAATCCGCGAGACCGGGGACCTTCCGCAGGCGCACCGCCGAAAGCCCCCTACCTGCCATACTTGGGGCGGCAAAAAAGCTAGAGCTGCCCCTGAATGCAAAGGCCAACTGTCTGAGCAAAAAGAAAAAAAATCAGGTGGAATGGACTCTTGATGATCATTTGGAAGGATGCATCCTGAAAAGTTTTGGAGCTCCAATTCTGGATCTTTTTGCATCCAAGGCAAACCCAGAAGATTCACCAATACTTTGCAAGAAAAAGGGAGCCGGGAGCCCTAGGCGTAGATGCCCTGTTGTTCAAGTGGCCAGAGGGCTTACTTTATGCTTTTCCTCCAGTGCTCATCGCCACCAGGATAATACAGAAGATCAGAAAGGAGGTCTGCCAAACTCATGAGCATGTCAGTGGATCCACTATTGTTCTCAAATCCAATGCCAGATTTGTTATCCCAGTGTCTAGTTCTTCACAAAGATCCAAGCAAGTTACATTTAGCAGCTGGGCATTTGAAAGGAGATTTCTAGAATGAAAGGGTTACTCTTCTGGTCTCATTGAAACTTTATTAGCATCTAGGAAAGAACAAACAAAACAGGACTTACTCAAGGATCTGGTCTAAATTCAAAGACTGGTGTCAACACAGACACATTTTAGCATCATGTAGCCAAAATATCTCATGTTCTGGAATTTACAAGATTGTTCGTTATCGGGTTGCAGGCTAATACCTTCAAAGTTCACATTTCTGCACTGTTTTCAGTTTTGAGTATATGCAGAAAATCTTCCATTTCCCACCAAAAGGGCATATGTTGCTTCACTAGAGCAGTTCAGCTATTCCGCCATCCTAAAGGTACATAAAGCTTGGTTTTGGGATTTGAACGTTGTGCTCAATGCCTTCATGCACATGCCCTTTGAACCCATGAAATCAGTTTCATTGTATTACCTGACTATCCAAATGACCTTTTTGAGTGCTATCACTTTGGCAAAAAGGGTGTCAGAGTTGGAAGTCTTGTCAGTTGATCCATCCTGCTGCATCTTTCACAAAGAAAAGGTGGTTTTGAGAATGGATCGCACCTTTATTCCCAAAAGTAAATTCAGTTTTTCACTGAGCATGAGAGCTCATTGCCTTCTTTTTGTCTTCATCCTTCTCACCCAACCAGAAACTAGGGCATTTGTAGGGTGCAAGGCAAGCCTGAATGCTTTATCTGAAAGGAACAGAGCATGAGCAAAACAGCCTTCCTGATCTTATTTCATCCGAGGAAAAAAGAGGTGCTAAAGGCATCTAGAGCATCAGTCTCACAGTGGATATGCTGGTGCATTGCTGAAGTGTATAGAGCAAAAAGGACTCAATCCTCCAGCGGGCACCAGAGCTCACTCAGTACAAGCGGCAGCAGCATCCTGGGCTCAGAATGGGCAGGGCCCTTATGATGAAATCTGTAAAGCTGCAACTTGGTCATCCCTGCATACATTTACCAAGTTTCACAAGATAGTCTTTGGCTGATGCAAGCTTTGGCAGGCGGGTCCTGCATGCTGTGGTAGTGCCTTCAAGTAAGCGAATCCTTTCTCTCTGGGTACATGTAATAGTGTGGCACCCATATCTCACAAGCGCTCCTTCTAGCCAGGTGTGTCTGCAGTCTTTAAACAGTCCCGGTATTGGGCCATACCCGCAAGGCTTCCTCCCTGAAGGCAATGGTTTCGCCTTCTCTGTGCCTCGCCCATCAGGAATGGCGCTATGCGAGCCACCCAAGTCAACTCTTCCTATCCTGATGCCTTTGCCACCTGCTCAAAGGTCTGGAGGAAAGCCTTAGGTCATCATCTGGTCTGGCCTTTGCCAGGCCCAGAGCCAACCAACCACCAGATCCAACACCAACTCAGTTCCCGGGTATGGCATGAACCAACCGCCCCTGTATCCACACTGGGGATCTGTGGACCTAGCCCTGAGAGAAAATGGGAGAATTTGTGGTTGTTTACCTGAAATTTTTCTCTTCTTTAAAGGGTTAATTCCATAGATCTAGCCCTACCTGAAAAAGGGAGATCTGTTCAATTTATGGCTGAAGTTCTGAGATAGTTAAATTTTTCTTGTTGTTCAGAATTTTTCTTGTTGAGTATTTTTGCAGCATGAGGACAAGAGATTCATTTTTTCTTTCACAGTCTAGCTTTGGAAGCATCTCCAAACAGATGGGGTCTCCAGATGATGGAAGCTAGTCCCTTGTCAGCCACGCAATCAACTTTGATTCTGCCTGTACAGGGGTAGCACTCGCCTCTTGTGACCTCTCCTTGGTGGAGTGTGTATGCGGCCTTTCTCTCTCTATAGCCTCCTTGGGCTCAGGTCCTTAATTAGTCCCATAGTCTTTATATGGTCTCAGCCCTGGTATTGAGCCATACTCCAGGGTGCCCTCCCTGGAGGCAATGTCCTCACCCTCTCTAGGCCTTTCTGGTCCCAGCTCTCCTACTGGGCCACTAAAGAGTTCAGTTCCCCTTCTGGGGTGTATCAAAGTCCTGGTCACTTCCCCAGTGGCCAGTGGAGGTACCCAGGCCAACCCACTACTCTGGGTCCCAGCCCAGGGACTCTATAGATAGCAGTCATCCACCATATCTCTTTATTTACACTGGTTCACTGCTATGACTCTCTAGGCCACTTCCCCATGGCCCCAGCACATTCTTCACCCTTACCTCAGGGCAGGGCCGATGCAAGGATATTTTGTGCCCTAGGCGAAACTTCCACCTTGCACACCCCCCTCCCTTCCCCCCGGAGCATTGCTTATTATAAACTTTCAAAAATGAATACTGCATAATATGGCATTGTTCATTAGAATTAATACACGTTATTGGACTCCATATCTACTCTGGCGACACCATCAGAGGACCCAACCACATCAGCCACACCATCAAGGGCTCAGTCACCTGCATGTCTACTAATGTGATATATGCCATCATGTGCCAGCAATGCCCCTCTGCCATGTACATTGGCCAAACCGGACAGTCCCTATGTAAAAGAATCAATGAACACAAATCGGACATCGGGAATGGTAACATACAAAAGCCAGTAGATGAACACTTCAATCTCCCTGGACATTCTATAACAGATTTAAAAGTCACTATTCTTGAACAAAAAAACTTCAGAAACAGACTTCAAAGAGAAACAGCAGAACTAAAATTAATTTGCAAATTTAACACCATTAATTTGGGCTTGAATAGGGACTGGGAGTGGTTGGCTCATTACAGAAGCAGCTTTGCCTCTCCTGGAATTGACACCTCCTCATCTATTATTGGGAGTGAACTACATCCACCCTGATTGAATTGGCCCTGTTAACACTGGTTCTCCACTTGTGAGGTAACTCCCTTCTCTTCATGTGTCATTATATAATTCCTGCATCTGTAACTTTCACTCCATGCATCTGAAGAAGTGGGTATTTTACCCACGAAAACTTATGCTCAAATAAATCTGTTAGTCTTTAAGGTGCCACCGGACTCCTTGTTGTTTTTATAAAATTAGAATAGCGGATACTCCGTCATACTGGGGGATCAGGTTTGGTGGGGAAGGGAAGCAGACTGGGTTCGGGTCAGTAGGGGATTGGGTTTGGCTGGGGAGCGGAAGGGAAGCAGACCGGGTTGAGTCAGTGGGGTATCGGGTTAGGTGGGGAAGGGAAGCAGAGAGGGAATCAGGTTTGATAGGGAAGGGAAGCAGATTGGGTTCGGTCAGTGGGGGTTCGGATTTGGCTGGGGAGTGCAAGGGGAGCAAACTGGGTTCGGTCATTGGGAGGATCAAGTTTGGCTGGGGAGGGGAAGGGAAGCAGACTGGGATTGGGTGTGGAGGGGGGAGAGGGCGCAATCTGGGTTTGGCCGGGGGACGGCGAGGAGGGTAGGATTCAAAGAGCCACAAGGTGAAATGGGCCCTCTCCTCTCCAGTCCCTGGCATGCAGCAGCGGGCCAAGTGCAATTGCAACAGGGCAATGGGAGCGTGTCACCTGCTTTGCCTTAACGAGTCTGTCCTGCGCCCGGGCTGGAGAGTTGAATGCTGGGCTCTCGCTCTGGCAGGGGGGCGTGGGGCAGGCAGCACTGTGAGGCAGAGAGTGCGCGGCCCTCACGCCAAAGCAGGGTCAGGAGGGTAGAAAGTAGGGTTACCATATTTTAATTTAAAAAAAGGAAGACACTCCACGGGGCCCCGCCCCCGCCCCAACTCTGCCCCCTCCCCTGAACGCTCCGCCCCCTGCTCCTCCCCCTCCCCCTCCTCCTCCCCTGCTTCCCACGAATCAAATGTTCGCGGGAAGCCTGAAACAGGGAGGCAGCAGGTAAGCTGGGGATGGGTCGGGGCGCGGCGCGGCCCAGTACGGCCCCCCCGGCCGAGTGGCTCCCTCCGGCGGCCGGCCGGCCCAGGCCAAGAGGCTCTGGCCCCGGCGTCTCCCACACAGCTCGACTCGGGCCCCGGCCCCTGGCCGAGCACCGCCGGCCCCGGCCCGGCCCCCGGCCCCGGCCTGGCCCTGGCCCCGCACCACCGGCCCCGGCTGAGCACCCCCGGCCACGAAGCGCCACCTGTCCGGGAAAATCTGGACGTATGGTAACCCTATAGAAAGCTGGAGCGCATGGAGGTGGGTTAAAGCAGCTTAGCCGCCCCTCCACGCGAGAGAGCCCGCAGAGCTGCCAGCCACGGCGTCCCTCTCTTCTCTCCTCAGGGAGCAGAGCCTCTGCCTGGAAATCCTGCAGCCCGCTCTCAGAGCATGCCATGTGCAAGCCGGCCCCGGCCTGCACCGCACTGACAGCACAGCTCAGTCCCAGCGGGGGTCTTACACTTCCCGCCGCAAGCTGCTCCACTCTCCTTCTGGCTGCTGTGCAATCTACAAGACAGAGGAGCTATTACTGTAATGTACCTACCAACACAGCAATATCTGTACAATTATCGATTCACAATCAAAGGACTTCACTGGCTTTCTAAATGGCAGGAGTCGGAAAGCAATTCATTGGGAGTGTGGTTCTTATCATATACGTCCTCACTACAGTCTGCAATCTGCAGCCAGCGTCTTGATTGGCGGCGGCGCCCACAAATCTTGGTGCCCTAGGCGGCCGCCTAGTTTGCCTAGTGGTTGCACCGGCCCTGCCTCAGGGCCTTGTCCTGGTTGAATCCCAGCAGCCAGCCCGGAGCTCCTTCTTGCTCCTCCAGCTCCAGCAAGGAACTGAACTTGTTCTGGCCCTGCAGCTCTTTTTACACTAGCCTGCTGGGCCCTGATAGGCTGCAAGGGAGGCAGCCACTCTAGGCCGCTTGGAGGACCCCACTCTGTCTTTTTCTATGACGGGGTGTGGTAAGACTGCAGGGCCCTCCAGAGGGCCTCAAAGGGTCTGGTACAGTCCATCACACTGTGCTATAGGAAAAATGGCTTGAAATTGGACACGCAGGGGTATTTGAAAATCGTACATTGAATATGCTCAGTAAAAAATGTTGCTAAGTTGTAAGATGCATATCTCAGGAGAGAAATTTCTTACAGAATTTCAGTGCATGTGCATGTAATGACCTCTCCTTCTCCCATGGGTTATCATCAGCATTTGAACTCAGAGCATTCAGCACTAAGAACCAGATTTTTAAAGATATTTAGTCTTTTAATTTACTTTGAATGGGACTTAGGCTCCTATGGGTAGGATTCACAATGGAGACATAGGCTGAGCATTGTAGCATCTCACTGTTGGCGCCCTACTGCCCAATAAAATTCACAATTCCAACGTAGGTGACAAGGATTGGTGTACAATGCATTGAGAGAGTTAGGCACCTAAAACAGGACTTCACAGAAGCCAGTATATTAAGTGTGGAAGCTAGCCAGTAGGAAATGCCAGAGAGGGGTGAGGCCTAAGCCCCACCCCTCAAAGGGGGTATTAAATATTATTGGGCCAGAGAAAGATTGATTGACTTTATAGCCCAGTGGTTAGGGCCTGAAGCTGGGATGAGGGAGACCTACTCCAATGACAATTTAAGTATGGTATACCATACAAAATGGAACAGCTTCAACAGGCGAGAATGAGAAAGACCCACCCCACAGCTGGGAGACCAGAGTTCAAATCATCTCTCTTTTTTACATATACACACAGAGAGAGAGAGAGAGAACAGGGAGGATTTGAACCCAGGTTTTCCAGATCCTTGATGATACCCAATAGCTCAGTGATTAGGGGTATCATCCATTGGCTGTCTTTTGTGCATGGCCAGATCTGATAGATATGCCCCAAGAAGGGTGACCAGACAGCAAATGTGAAAAATCGGGATGGGGGTGAGGGGTAATAGGAGCCTATATAAGAAAAAGACCCAAAAATCGGGACTGTCCCTATAAAATCAGGACATCTGGTCACCCTAGCCCCAAGACAACCTCTGAGCATATCTATTGGATTAGTCCTTGCAGGAGAGAGAGGCAGGGAAATGCCTACTTTGTGAATCTCACTGGAGGTAGGTGCCAAGCAGCTGAGTGGTGTCAGGACCAAGGGGATGTGCACATCCCCACCAGCACAAAGGTAGGCACCAAGGGGACTTTACCAGTGGCAATTTAGGCCTTACTGAGTTTAGGTACCTACAGCATTAGGCAGTAGCTGAGCAGGGGATTTGAGGATCTAAATTTTGAATGTAGACACCGTATGTGGAAATTAGGTGCCTATGTCCTTCTTGAGAATGACACCCTCTAAATGCCTAAGTCACTTCTGAATATGGGACTTAATGGTCACAGGCCTGGTCTACACTACGAGTTTAGGTCGACTTTAGCCGCGTTAAATCGAATTAAGCCTGGACACGTTCACACGACGAAGCCCTTTCTTTCGACTTAAAGGGCCCTTTAAACCGGTTTCTTAACACCACCTCCGACGAGGGGATTAGCGATAAAACCGGCCTTAGGGGGTCGGAATTGGGTGTGTGTGGACGGAATTCGACGTTATTGGCCTCCGGGAGCTATCCCACAGTGCTTCATTGTGACCGCTCTGGACAGCACTCTCAACTCAGATGCACTGGCCAGGTAGACAGGAAAAGCCCCGCGAACGTTTGAATTTCATTTCCTGTTTGCTCAGCGTGGAGAGCACAGGTCGCTCATCAGCACAGGTAGCCGTGATGGAGTCCCAGGATCGCAAAAGAGCTCCAGCATGGACAGAACGGGAGGTTCGGGATCTGCTTGCCATATGGGGAGATGAATCAGTGCTGGCCGAACTCCGAAGCAGTAAACGAAATGGCAAAATATTAGAAAAGGTCTCCAGGGCCATGAAGGACAGAGGCCATAACAGGGACACACAGCAGTGCCGCGTGAAAATTAAGGAGCTAAGGCAAGCCTACCACAAAGCCAGAGAGGCAAACGGAAGGTCCGGGGCTGAGCCGCAAACATGCCGCTTCTACGCGGAGCTGCATGCCATTCTAGGGGGTGCAGCCACCACTACCCCAACCGTGTGCTATGAGTCCCTCAATGGAGAAACACACAGGGAAGCGGGTTCTGGGGATGAGGAAGATGAGCATGAAGATAATGTAAATAGCTCACAGCAGCAAGGAAGCGGAGAAACCAGTTTCCCCAACAGCCAGGATATGTTTATCACCCTGGACCTGGAACCAGTAACCCCCGAACTCACCCAAGACCCTGAGGGCACACAGGGGACCTCTGGTGAGTGTACCTTTGTAAATATTACACATGGTTTAAAAGCAAGCGTGTTTAATGATTAATGATTAATTTGCCCTGGCAATCGCGGCCAGTACAGCTACTGGAAAAGTCTGTTAACGTGTATGGGGATGGAGCGGAAATCCTCCAGGGACATCTCCAGAAAGCTCTCCTTCATGTACTCCCAAAGCCTTTGCAAAAGGTTTCTGGGGAGGGCTGCCTTATCCCGTCCGCCATGGTAGGACACTTTACCACGCCAGGCCAGTAGCACGTAGTCTGGAATCATTGCATAACAAAGCATGGCAGTGTATGGTCCCGGTGTTTGCTGGCATGCAGACAACATCCATTCCTTATCGCTCTTTGTTATCCTCAGGAGAGTGATATCATTCACGGTCACCTGGTTGAAATGGGGCAATTTTATTAAGGGGACATTCAGAGGTGCCCCTTCCTGGTCTGCTGAACAGAAATATTCCCCGCTGTTAGCAATGCGGTGGGGGGAGGGGTGAAGTGATCATCCGAGAATTGGGGGGGGGGGGGGGAAGGGAATTAGTTGGGTTTGTGCTGCATGTTAACCCTGAAACCGCAGCCCCTCCTTTTACATCGCAAACCCATTTTAAATGGCCAACCCAACGGGTCCTTGGTATGGTTAATGATAGCAGTACTCTTTGAAACCATCCCCAGATGTTAAGAAGGTTAAAAATGCCAAAAGACTGTGTCTTACCATGGCTGCCTGCAAGCTGAAATCTGTGACCTGGCACTGCGTGAGTGATCTCTCACACCAAACAGGCAGGCCCTCCATATAAGAGGAAAAATGCGACCTTGTAACGAAAGCACATCTGCTGTGTAATGTGAACAGCAAAATGTAACATAAAAGAGTGTACCCATTGTTCTCTAAAATGTGTCTTTTTTAACCACCTCTCCCTTCTCATCCACCAGCTGCACATGTCTCTCCTTCGCAGAGGCTAGTGAATATTCGAAAACGTAAGCGAAGGACACGTGACGAAATGTTTACAGAACTACAGACTGCCTCCCACGCTGACAGAGCACAGCAGAATGCGTGGAGGCAGTCAATGACTGATTATCGAAAAGCCCAATATGAGCGAGAGGAGAGGTGGCGGGCTGAATCGCGGGCTGAGGAGGAGAGGTGGCGGGCTGAATCGCGGGAGGAACAGAGGAAGTTGCGGGCTGAAGATGAGAGGTGGCGTCAGCTTGCACACAGAAAGCAAGAGTCCATGCTCCGTCTGCTGGAGCATCAAACTGATATGCTACAGCGTATGGTTGAGCTGCAGGAAAGGCAGCAGGAGCACAGACCGCCGCTACAGCCCCTGTGTAACCAACAGCCCTCCTCCCCAATGCTACAGCGTACGGTTGAGCTGCAGGAAAGCCAGCAGGAGCAGAGACCGCCGCTACAGCCCCTGTGTAACCAACAGCCATCCTCCCCAAGTCCCATTGCCTCCTCACCCAGACGCCCAAGAACACGGTGGGGGGGCCTTCGGCCACCCACTCACTCCCTAGATGATTTCCATAGCAATAAGTTTTAAAGTTTTCAATTGGAGTGTGTCCTTTTCCTTTCCTCCTCCCCCACCCATCCCGGGCTACCTTTCCAATTATCCCCCTAGTTGTGTGATGAAGTAATAAAGAATGCATGAATGTGAAGTAACAATGACTTTATTGCCTCTGCAAGTGGTGCTTGAAGGGGGGAGGGTAGTAGGGGAGGGTGGGGTTGTAGGTTTACAGGGAAGTAGAGTTAACCGGGTGGGGGGGGGGCGGAGATTTCATCAAGGAGAAACAAACAGAAGTTTCAAACCGTAGTCTGGCCAGTCACAAAACTGGTTTTCAAAGCTTCTCTGATGCGCACCGCGCCATGCTGTGCTCCTCTAACCGCCCTGGTGTCTGGCTGCGCGTAATCAGCGGCCAGGCGATTTGCCTCTACCTCCCACCCAGCCATAAATGTCTCCCCCTTACTCTCACAGAGATTGTGGAGCGCACAGCAAGCAGCAATAACAATGGGGATATTCTTTTCGCTAAGGTCTAACCGAGTCAGTAAGCTGCGCCAGCGCGCTTTTAAACGCCCAAATGCACATTCCACCACCATTCGGCACTTGCTCAGCCTGTAGTTGAACAGGTCCTGACTCCTGTCCAGGCTGCCTGTGTATGGCTTCATGAGCCATGGCATTAAGGGGTAGGCTGGGTCCCCAAGGATCACGATAGGCATTTCAACATCCCCAACGGTTATTTTCTGGTCCGGGAAGAAAGTCCCTTCCTCCAGCTTTCTAAACAGAGCAGAGTGCCTGAAGACGCGAGCATCATGTACCCTTCCTGGCCAGCCCACGTTGATGTCGGTGAAACGTCCCTTGTGATCCACCAGGGCTTGCAGCAGCATTGAGAAGTACCCCTTGCGGTTTATGTACTCGGTGGCTTGGTGCTCCGGTGCCAAGATAGGGATATGGGTTCCGTCTATCGCCCCACCACAGTTTGGGAATCCCATTGCAGCAAAGCCATCCACTATGGTCTGCACGTTTCCCAGAGTCACTACCCTTGATATCACCAGGTCTCTCATTGCCCTGGCAACTTGGATCACAGCAGCCCCCACAGTAGATTTGCCCACTCCAAATTGATTCCCGACTGACCGGTAGCTGTCTGGCGTTGCAAGCTTCCACAGGGCTATCGCCACTCGCTTCTCAACTGTGAGGGCTGCTCTCATCCTGGTATTCTGGCGCTTCAGGGCAGGGGAAAGCAAGTCACAAAGTTCCATGAAAGTGCCCTTACGCATGCGAAAGTTTCACAGCCACTGGGAATCGTCCCACACCTGCAGCACGATGCGGTCCCACCAGTCTGTGCTTGTTTCCCGGGCCCAGAATCGGCGTTCCACGGCATCAACCTGCCCCAGGAACACCATGATTTCCACATTGCTGGGGGCTGTGCCTTGTGAGAGGTCTAGGTCCATGTCCATTTCCTCATCACTCTCGTCGACGCGCTGCAATCGCCTCCTCCTCCTCCTCGCCTGGTCCTGGTTTTGCTTTGGCATGTCCTGGCTCTGCATATACTCCAGGACAATGCGCGTGGTGTTCATAGTGCTCATAATTGCCGCGGTGATCTGAGCGGGCTCCATGATCCCAGTGCTAGCTATGGCGTCTCGTCTGAAAAAAGGCGCGAAAGTAGTATCTGACGGACCAGGGAGGGAGGGAGGGAGGGAGGGGCGAGTGACGACATGGCGTACAGGTACAGGGAATTAAAATCAAGAAAGGTGGCTTTGCATCAGGGAGAAACACAAACAACTGTCACACAGAATGCCCCCCCCACAAAGATTGAACTCAAAAGCCTGGGTTTAACAGGAGGGAGGGAGGGGGGAAGCAAATGAATACAGAATAAATCTATTTTTTACATCTTAAGACGACGGTGCAGCATGACTGATAGCCCTTGGCATTTTCTGGGTGCTTGGCAGCAAATACTGGGCGCTTGGCAGTAAGCCTTCAGGTCTATTGCACGATCTGATACCCACTGCAATATGACAATGATGGATACCAATTGTAATATGCTATCTACTGCCCAAAAGGCAAGGGGTTGCTGCTGTGTAGCAATCTAGCCCCATGTCTGCCAGCCCCATGTCTGCCAGCACCCAGATCGCCATCGGCCTCTTCTGGGTGCTTAGCAGACAATACTGGGCACTTGGCAGAAAATAGCATACTACGACTCTGCTAACGTGCAATGATTCAACAGGGCACGTGGCAGAAAATGGCATACTACGACTGATAACCATCATTGTCTGCCCGGGTGCCCATGATTGACAGCCACTGCAGTACAACGATGACGGTTACCAGTCGTAATAAACCATCTTCTACCAAAAGGCAAGGGGCTGGTGCAATGCAGCCCTACGGCTGCCAGCCCCACAGCTGCCCGCACCCAGATCACCAATGAAGGCTACCAGTCATGCTGCACCGTCTACCGCCAAAAGACAGTTAGCTGCTGCTGCTGTGTAGCAATGCAGTCCCACGTCTGCCGGCACCTAGATGACATATGGTGACGGTGAGCTGAGCTGAGCGGGCTCCATGCTTGCCGTGGTATGTTGTCTGCACAGGTAACCCAGGTAAAAAGGCGCGAATCTATTGTCTGCCGTTGCTGTGACGTAGGGGGAGGGACCTGACGACATGTACCCAGAACCCCCCGCGGCACTGTTTTGCATCATCCGGGCATTGGGATCTCAACCCATAATTCCAATGGGCGGCGGAGACTGCGGGAACTGTGGGATAGCTACCCATAGTGCAATGCGCCGGAAGTCGACGCTAGCCTCGGTACTGTGGACGCGGTCCGCCGAACTAATGCACTTAGAGCATTTTATGTGGGGACACACACAATCGGCTGTATACAACCGATTTCTATAAAACCGGCTTCTATTAATTCGATCTAATTTCGTAGTGTAGACATACCCTAAGTCACTTAGGCGTTGCATTGCCTAAATACCTTTTAACAATATAAGCCCAGGGCCCCAATTTAACAAGGTACTTAAGCATGGGTCTAACTTGAAGCACATGAATGGTCCCTCCCAGTGAAGTTACCAGGACTTGCTTAAAACTAGGCATATGCTTAAGTACCTTGCTGAACTAGGACCTACAAACATGGGTCTTGACCACTTGAGCTACAGGAATCAGGGCTTTGGAGCTGTGCTCCGGCTGCTCCGTGCTCCAGCTCCGGGTTCCGCTCCAAAGCACTGTCAGGAATAACTCCTCTAGCAGTTATCTTGCCATCTTATGTGGACCAACCACTAGAGGGGGATATGAAACACACTATGTCAGTGTGTTAAATGTGCACTACTTGTGAATTACGCAGTTGAAGATGTGCTTAAGGTGACTTGCAAAAGAAACAAGAAATGAGTTTATGCCCCTTTTCCTTCATTTTGATTTGGAAAGAAGTTCTGAAGTTTTTATTTTTTTCGGCATGTTTTTACATCAGAAATTGAAATCTTGTCAATGCTTTTTTTTTTTTCTGGAAGACTCTGATCAAACTGGGCAACTAGTGATTTTATGACAGAACAGATGCCAAGCAAGCGAAATGTAACGAAGTGAGAGGTGAAATGATCGAGTCACTTGCTGAGCACCCCTGACCCAGTGAATAGACTCATAGACTCATAGACTTTAAGGTCAGAAGGGACCATTATGATCATCTAGTCTGACCTCCCGCATGGTGCAGGCCGCAAAAGCTGGCCCACCCACTCCTGGAGTAATTCTCTCCCTTGACTCAGCTGTTGAAGTCCCCAAATCATGATTTAAAGACTTCAAGTCGCAGAGAATCCTCCAGCAAGCGACCCAAGCCCCATGCTGCGGAGGAAGGCGAAAAACCTCCAGGGCCTCTGCCAATCTACCCTGGAGGAAAATTCCTTCCCGACCCCAAATATGGTGATCAGCTGAACCCCGAGCATGCGGGCAAGATTCTCCAGCCAGACCCTCCGGAAAAAAGTTCTCTGTAGTAACTTTTAATATCCCATCATTGACCATTGTTACTAATTACCAGCGATGGCACGTTATTGACCTATTGACTAAAATCACGAATAGTGTGGGTGCTCAGTACCTTTGAAAATCAAGCGCTAACCCTCTTGTGCCTCACTCTCCTACCTGTGAAATGTAGATCACACTTCCCACAGGAGTGTTGTGGTGATACTTTTATTAATGTCTGAGAGTCACTCAGATACTATGAATATGGGGGCCATATGATGACCGAGACAGAGGGTGATCTAAAGCAGTGGTTCTCAAACTAGGGCCGCCGCTTGTTCAGAGAAAGCCCCTGGCGGGCCGGACTGGTTTGTTTACCTGCCGCATCCGCAGGTTCGGCTGATCGCAGCTCCTGAACAAGCGGCGGCCCTAGTTTGAGAACCACTGATCTAGAGACAGGGGAGTTGTCAAAAAGTCCTGCCTCCTGAGATTTTGGGGCTGTGATTAACCTTCAGCTCTGTCCATCAAGGAGATTCTAGGAGACAGTTGGGCACCTCAAAACATTATCTCCCCCTGCCTAGATGCTACCCCCAGTCCTTCTCCACAGGGACTTTAATGGCTCCCCCTGTGTGGCTGCTTCTAGCAGCTTCCCCCCAGCTTGTGCCTTCCCTTCTCCCCGTTCTTCAGTCCTGGTAAGGAGAAGTTCACACACACTCTTCCACCAGGCAGGATCAGGCTGCAGCCACCACTGTGGGGCTGGCTGGGCAACAAATGAGAATAAACTCTCCACAAAATGAGCACTTGAGACATAGGTGGCGGGTATAATAGGCTAGGGGAGGCTTAGCCTCCCCTGGTGCAGCCACCTCCAGATGCCTGGGCCATGGTGGCCCTGCCTGCACTCTGCATCTTTCCGTCCCTGCTCTGCCTCTTCCCTGAGGCCCCCATAGACACCTGGCTGAGTCCCTCCTCTCCTCCATTCCATCCCCCCTCTGCGGAGGTCCCAGCTGCTCACCTCGTCCCTCCTCTGTGAGGCCCCCCCACTCGCCGTGTGCCTGTGGGCCTAGTGGGGGAAGGGAGTATGGCGAAGAGAAGGGATGTGGTGGGTGATGGGGTCCTTGCGGGGGAAGAGGGTGGAGGAGAGGAGGGATGTGGTGGGCAGCAGCAAGCGGGGCTAGGCCTGAGTTGGAGCAGGGGTGGGGCCGCGGGTGGAAGAGGCGGAACAGGAAGCTAGCCTCCCCCAGGGGAAGCTTCACCTGCTGCCCATGACTTGAGAGTTCTGCCTCTGATGTGCCAGGGCTGGGATTAGCCTTTGGTTCTGAACATCATGCCCTCCCTCAGGGGACAGCTGAGACTCCTACCTGGCATTGTGAACTTTCCCAGCTCCTGAACTTCTCCCCCTTGGAACAATGGAGAGCAGGGAGCAGCAGGGAAGGAGAGCAGATACTCATGCCATCCAATGGGGCCGCAAGCTAGGGATGAGTGTGATACACGGAGAAGTCTGAGTGAGGCTGTTGTCTTCCTCTTTTGCAGGGAATAGGGTCTGTTCCTTAATGGCAACGTGAAGAGGAGGAAAAGGCTAGAGAACGGGGTAAAAAGACAGCAGCAAATAGCCATAAACTGAATCAAAGTAGCAGAAACATCCCAGGAAAGGGAAAAAAACTTTTTTATGAGGTGGTGTGGGTTTTTTTTTTCTTTTCTTTTCTTTAAATCAAGTATCAGGGAAGTAAGGGAAGGCAAAACAGGGAATGAGAACAGGTTTTCCTTAGGGAGAACCCAAATGCAGCACAAAAGCACAGGAATTAATTGGAAATTCACCCTAAACTTGACCACCCGAGAAGAATTTCTAGAACGTTATTGTAGGAAGAATGGGAATTGAAGGCAGTAAGAGAACAATTGATTACTACAGTTCAGCCTTCAGCTCAGGTGACAGTTACCAAGCCACAGTATCAGTTTAGCCACTACCTCCACCAGGACTAGCAGCTCCTTCTGTCACATTGGTGACAAGTGCCGTCAGAACTTTACTTCACATTCTGAACTTGATAACCAGAAGGGCTGGATGAGAAAAAAGTGATCTATTGTTTTGGGAAGGAAAACATGATTTTATCTCTGAAGGCACCATGCCTGCAATATTATGGAGCTTATAGCCCTTAACAATTCCAATAGATGGGGCTAAATTCATCCCCAGATAACTCCATTGATTCCAGGAATTCATCTGGTCTGTTGTGTTAATTAACAGAATTTTAAAGGTGAAGGGTTGCAGAGGTTAATGGTATAAACTGATTAATTTTACAACTACATTGTTAGCAAACTCTCATTGCACAAATCCCAGGTTATATGCAATTCCAGAGCCTGTGTTTGGGGGTTAAAGTAAACAGTGGGTGCTTATTGTTTTAAAATTCAAATTTCCCTTCTCCAGTTTGGAGGGTCTTTTCTGGTTTCTGGCCTCTCCAAAGTGAGTTAGCGATTGGGTGCTTATAGCTGGAGCAAAAGCTGGTTGGGGAGCTACCCTAGAAGCTGGGAAATCTGGGTTCAATTCCATATGCTGTCACAGACTTCCTCGGTGATTTTAATTGATTTCAATGGCAGTTAGGAGCCTAAATACCTTTGAGCATCTGTGCCTTTGTGTCTCTGTTTGTTTTCCATCTGTAATTTTTTCCATCTGCAAATTGGGGATAATAGCACTTGCTACCTCACAGGGTCATTGTGAGGAAAAATATATTAAACGTTGTGAGGTTCTGAGATACTATGGTAATGGGGGGCCATATAAGTAAATTAGCATGCTTTATTCCTCTAGCCCATGCTGTCATACCGCTGTAATTTATAAAGTGTAAAAAAGCAGAAGATGGCTGAGAACTTAAAAATTGGATGGTGAGAGACTGCGAGTCCCAGGGATGATCCCTGATGATATTCTTAACAAAAAGAGCCCTCAGCCATGCCTGTAGTTGTTTCCATCGCTTCACAATGACTCAACAGACATTCTAGGCTTCAGAATGATACACAGACCGAATGACCACACTGGAATCTTATTAGATAGATAATATAGATAGGGGTGTATGGAGAGAGAGAGATGTGTATGGGGATTGTGATGGGGTGCAGCAGCACCCTGATCACTGACATTGCTGCAGCCTGGGGAAGGCTGCAGGCTCAGCTGAGGGCAGTTACACACTTTCTGGTGGGGGATTGTGAGTATCTGGGTGACAACCACCAGGCCAACAAGGATTGGGGAGAATATAAGGGGAGGAAACAGGAAGCAAGGGGAAGCTTAGAAGGAGGCTCACAGGGTGAACCTGGGCAGGGGAGCGAGTGTTGCAGGGAAGCCTACCATAGGTGCTGGAACTAGAGGTGCAGGGGGTGTGGCAGCACCCTGTCATCTGAAGTGGTTTCCATCGTATACAGGGTTTACAGTTTTGTTCAATGCTTTTCAGCACCCCCCACTATAAAAATTGTTCTAGTACCTATGAAGCCTATCCTTGGTGTACGCCTGTATTGCCTGGTATTCCTATATAAGAGGGGAATAAATATACACCTTGGTGAAAGATAAACAGCCTGGGGTACATTTGTGACTGTGAAACCATCTGAACTAGTCAGGCACTGTGGATCACCAGGTGGTGATGGAGATGCCCTGTGACAGGGATGGATAGATAGCTGTGTTGGCAGCCTTTTGGTGTCTGCATGGAATTTAATATGTTGGTTTTCACCTATAAAGCCCTAACTGACTTGAGACTGGTCTTCTTGAGGGACCACCTTTCCCTCTGAGCCCTACTGCCACAGTTAAAAGCAGAAATGCTAGAGCCCCCTTGGACTAAATAAGAGAGAATGATGCTGTCTAGGCATTCTCCGTGAAGGGCCTTCAACATAGAATCTACTTCCGGTCTAAACTAGCCTGAATTTGGTGACCTTCATGGCCGTCTGCAAGGAACATCTCTTTGCTCAGGCCTTTGGAGGAAAGAGGGTCGTAATAGAGGCTCTTGTTTGTGTGGGGATGGGCAGTACTGTCAGGCTTGATTTTGCTATGGTTGGTTATTTTTGGCTTGGGAGCAGACAGCAGCTGTGGTTCTGCTTTTGTTGATTGCATTCTTAAATATTGGCAGAAGCACCTAGAGCCTGGGATAGGTGCTTGTTTGAACATATATTGCTTTAAATCAAAATAAATTTAAAATGAATGGGCGGAATGTGATACTGAACATCAGTAAACAGGACTGAGATGTTCTTTCTATTCAGTCGGCTAGACCCTGTAATCATGACTATGCTTAACGTTAAGTCCCACTCAGGGCCGGCTCCAGGCACCAGCTAAGCAAGCTGGTGCTTGGGGCGGCAGATTGTTCGAGGCGGCATTCTGCCCAATCCTAGGGCAGCATGGCAGCTTATTTGTTTGTTTGTTTGTTTGTTTGTTTGTTTCGCTCCGGTCGCCCTGTAGGGGGCAGCGGCGCGGAGAACCAGAGCGCCCTGCAGGGCAGTCCTCTTCCTTCCCTCCCCGCCGACCGGAGCGGAGCCCTCGCGGCAGGCGGCAGCGCAGCGGGAGGGGCCGTGTGGCAGCGCCCCTGCTGTAGCCCTGGCAGACCCCTTCTCTCTCTCTCCCGCCCGCTCCCCCTCCCCCCCAGCCGTTCCCCCTGCACCCGCGCTCCGGCCGCGCCGCAGGTTTTTTTTTATTTTTTTGCTTTGCCGTTCTGGCCGCCCCGTTTTTTTTTGCTTGGGGCGGCCAAAAAGCCAGAGCCGGCCCTGGTCCCACTGACTTCAAGTTAAGCACATGCAATTGGGACCTTCACTCCTTGCTCACAGGATCTTTTATTTTCTTTAGAACTGTTTATAGTCACAATGCAACTCATGCTTGACCTCCCATGCACACATGTAAGGGAACAGACACAGATATCGTCTTTGGAGGACTTAAGAGTTACAAAAATTAATATGAAACATTTTCAGTATTCAGAAAATAAAAGAATAATAGCTAAAAATTGAAAAACCTGCCTACAGGGCTGGAAGCTCAACTACAACAGCATAAGAACCCAAAAGAAAATCTAACGGTGAGGTGCAACTGAACGGTCTCATTCCACAGTGCCAAGATGGCTGAGGAGAAAGAAACATTATAAACAGTGAAAATGTTGGATTATTATAACTGAGAGATTTAACAACATCTATTTTAGTAACTCAGAGGTTCGGGGAGAAGCATAGAGATTTCTAAGATTTAGAGGTTTTTAAGAGACTATAGACATTGAAGGATTTTGTTTTTAACGTAATACTTATCTAATCAGTGTCCATGTCGCTATTTCTAGCCCTGGCTCTCTCTGTTTCTAGTTAGTCCAGCATAGGCTGCTTTTTTGTTTCTGATCTCACTCATGATGATCATCCATTCATGCCCTGATGTTGTAGCTATGCAAATAGGAAGAGATTATATGGCTCAGAAGATTGGTAAAAAGACACAGCTCATGGTTACTGGTTTGACTCCATCCCTGATTGGTAGGGATCAAAAGTTACTATCTGACTCTTTGATGAGAGCCTACATGAAATCAAATGCACAGGTGTCATGTGCAGGGCCGGCTCCAGGCACCAGCCGAGCATGCTCGTGCTTGGGGCGGCAGATTCTACGGGGTGGCATTCCACCCAATCTTAGGGCGGCACGGACGCTTTTTTTTTGGTTCGCCAATCCGGCCGACCTGTACTGGGCGGCGGTGCGGAGGAGGGGAGCGCCCTGCTGGGAGCGGGCTGCGCACTCCGTCTGCCCCAGCCGGTGCCAGGTCTGTAGCAAGCCTGGCAGGGCAGCCCGCGTCCTTCCCTCCCCGCCGACCGGAGCAGCGCGGAGCCCTCCCGGCAGGCCGGGCGGCGGTCGGGGCCGTGTGGCGAGTGCCCCGCTGAAGCCCTGGCCGCCCCCCTTCTCTCTCTCCCCCCGTTCCCTCCCCCCCGCTAGCCGGGGCACATCTGCAGCGCAGGGAGTCCCCCTGCACCCTGGCTCCGGCTGCCCCGCAAGCTTTTTTTTTTTTTTCCTGCTTTGCCGCTCTGGCTGCGCCGCAGATTTTTTTTTTTGCTTTGCTGTTCTGGCCACCCTGATTTTTTTTTTTTTTTTTGCTTTTTGCTTGGGGCGGCAAAAAAGCCAGAGCTGGCCCTGGTCATGTGCACATCCATCACAAAACTACCACTATAATCTTCACTGTTATTGATGCTCTTGATGGAGAGGCCAACAAGCGAATGGAACTTTCCTTTCACTGCTAAAAGTGGTAATCTTCAGGGCACAGTTGAGGAGCGCTGGCAGGACACTCCAGGAGAATCTTGCATTACTGCTATATATGCTGTAACTGCTCTGTGTGTAGAAAACTTCATTCTCCAGGCCTCTCAAACAGACTTGTGCTTTTCACAAGCATTAAATTTGCTTAAATAATTTAATGATTGGTTTTCCTTACTACAACAATGCTTTGACGACAAGTTCAATAAGCTCAAGGCTTGACACATTAGAATTTTTTTTTTTTTTTAATACTGCAGGTAAAATATGGCTTGCTTGATATCTTTATAATAGCTGTAAAATGATTTGCTGGGTATGCTTTCATCTAAAACTTGTCACTTTGTGGTTAAAAAATGCAAGTCTACTATGAGTCACAGAATTTTGCCTCTTGAGCCTTGAAAGGCATAATTTAGCCCATTAGAGCCATTTTAGCAGTTAAAACGAGTGGCCAGAAATATTTTTCCTGTCGTTTGACACACTTCTGGGGTATTTCCATTTTCTGTCATGGGCTTTATTTGTCTCAGCTGCTCTCACCACTTTCTTGCAAAGTTCCAGATCATCTCCATTCCCCACCATTTCTGAGTGTTGATGAATAAGAGCTTGACCCTGCTGTCATTGAAGTCAATGGCAGAACTCCCAATGAGTTCAGTGGTGAAGGATCAGCCCCCTAAATCCTTTGACAGGGCAGCTGTGTATTTTCACCTTCTTTTGCACAGCTTAAAAATCCACCTGTCCACTCCAATGCCCATTTTTAGGTGTGCAGTTAGAACCCAATGTAAAAACTCTGGATCTATGTTCATATACACACAAAAAGTAACTAATCAGCACTTCAGAACAGCCCTGTAACAACAAGTCATAG
This sequence comes from Terrapene triunguis, assembly GCF_002925995.2. Classification (NCBI taxonomy): domain Eukaryota; kingdom Metazoa; phylum Chordata; order Testudines; family Emydidae; genus Terrapene; species Terrapene triunguis. The sequence continues at coordinate 5,838,328 of NW_020665189.1, read as the reverse complement.
TGCAGGTATAAAACAGCAAAGGGCATTTGTTTCAAGCTACCAGGGTTTATAGACTCAGACTTTAACATCAGAAGGGACCATCATGATCATCTAGTGTAACCTCCTGCTCATTTATAATACAATAGTGATCATAACACCTCAACATTGTCCTTTCCCATGACTCATTCTTTTTTCGGTAATGCGTAAGATGTGATGCAAAGACAAAGGGATAAAGACAACACTGGGGTAGATGGGAGCAACTTCTTTTGACAGAGCTGCCCCTGCTTATACCAGCAGCAAATTCAGGTTAAAGGTTGTAAACTTTTTGGGGCAGAAAGACTGTCTTTCTATATGTCGGTATGGCACCTAGCATGTGGCCCCCATCCTAACTGAGGTCTTTAAGAGCTATACAAATAATTAGTAAGTGTGGTAAGTCTAAGAGGACATCAGCAAGTCCTCCTACCGCTGTTAGTTTCACCTGAACTAACAGCAAACATTCCAGCATGTTACCTGGCAACCTGCCACTGGATTAGAAATGGGCATTAATCACAAATGGACATGTGGAATTAAACCCTAGACCCAACGTAAACCCTATCCTGGGCAAATCCTTGAAGCATTGTATCTGACTCAGACAGAGGTCTGAAAGTTTTAATGGTTTGGCAACATTTGCACGGTGTGTCATACCCAACAAGTGTTCTGAATTTGATTTGATTCACAGGGTGTTTGTATGCAGTGTTGTTGTAGCCATATTGGTCCTGGGATATTAGAGAAACAGGGATTCTAACAACTTTTATTGGACAAACTTTTGTTGGGGTGAGAGGGACAAGCTTTTGATCACGTGCATAGGTGTGCGCAGCCCATTTCATTAGGGTGTGCACCCAGGGAGCCCCGCCCTAGCCCTGCCCCACCCTGCCCTAGCCCCGCCCCCATCCACTCCCTCCTATTTCCCGCCCCCTGACTGCCTCCCTCAGGACCCCCAACCCCCCCGCTCCTTGTCCCCTGACTACCCCCTCCTGGGACCCCTGCCCCTAACTGCCCTGCAGGACCCCACCCCTTATCTAAGCCTCCCTGCTCCTTCTCCCCTGACTGCCCCCCTAGGACCCTACCCCCTACCTGTCCCCTGACTGCCCCGACCCTTATCCACACCCCCGCCCCCAGACAGGCCCCCGGGACTCCCATGCCTATCCAACTGCTCCCTGCCCCCTGATAGGACCCCCAGAACTCCCGACCCATACAACCCCCCTGCTCCTTGCCTGCCCCAACCCCTCTCCACACTCCTGCCTCCTGACAGGCTCCCCCCCAGAACTCCCGACTCATCCAACCACCCCCAGCTCCTTGTCCCCTGACCACTCCCTCCAGAGACCCCCCCCAACTGCCCCCCCAGGACCCTCCTTGCTCCCTGTCCCCTGACTGCCCTGACCCCTATCCACCCCCCGCCCCCAACAGACCCCGGGACTCCTATGCCCCCTCCACTCCCCCCCCCCCCCCGCCCTGCCCCCTCCAGCGCCCCCCCCCCCCTACCCCCCCCCCCCCAGGATCCCACCCCCTATCCAACCCCCCTGACTGCCCCACCCCTTATCCAACACCCACCCTGCCCCGGACCCCTTACCATGAGGCTCCTAGCAACATGTTTTGCTCCGCACAGAGCCAGACACACTGCCCCACGCATGGGTGGCAGGTTTGTAGAAATTTTGGTGGTGCCCAGAACCCGCCCCCCCAACTCCACCCCCCACCTGCCTAAGGCTCTGGGAGGGAGTTTGGGTGGGGGGAGGAGGTCTGGGGTGCAGGTCCTGGGCTGGGGATTAGGGTGCAGGAGGGGTGCAGGGTGCAGGCTCTGGGATGGAGTTTGGGTGGGGGAGGGGATCTGGGATGCAGGCTCTGGGATGGAGTTTGGGTGCTGGGTGCAGGCTCCGAGCTGAGGCAGGCGGGGGGGTGTGCAGGAGGGGGTGAGGGGTGCAGGCTCTGGGCTGGAGATTGGGTGCAGGCTCTGGGCTGGGGGTGGCGGCGTAGGAGGGGGTGAGGGGTGCAGGCTCTGGGAGAGAGTTCGGGGGTGCAGAGGGAGGGGGTGCAGGCTCTGGGAGGGAGTTTGGGGGCAGGAAGGGGTGAGTGGGAAGGGGGAGGGGGTGCATGCTCTGGGAGGGAGTTTGGGGATAGGAGGGGGTGCAGGGGTGAGGCTGTGGGGCTGAGGAAGAGGGGTTCACGATGCAAGAGGGGGCTCAGTGCTGGGGCAGAGGATTAGGGTGCGGGGGATGAGGGCTGGGGTTGAGGAGTTTGGGGCGTTGGAAGGCTCAGGGCTACGGCGGAAGGGCAGGGTAAGGGCAGCCTGCCCTGCCATTAGGAAATGGGGGCACTAGGATCCTGGGGCAGCAGACAGCAGTTGCTGCCGGGAGCCGCTGCTTTATTCCAGGCAGGGCTGGGGGAGAGACCCAGCTCCAGATATTGGTGGAGCAGGGTCCCCAGCCCTGAATATTCCTGGAGCATGGCTCCACGGGAGGGGGAAGGTGGGGGAGGGGCCGGCGGCTTGCTGCACTGGGAGAGTGGAGCCATTTGTCCACCCCTGCATTAGGGTGTGCCTGGGCACACCCGGCACACCCCATGCACACGCCTATGATCATGTGACAAAATGGCCAGTGTTGGTATGGGGAGGAGTCCCACGATTTTCTTGGTGGGGGGACTAGAAAACCACCCCTTGCTCTGCTTTTGGGGCCCCCAGTGCCCCCACTAGTAGCCCAGGAAGATGGTAGAGGAGGGAAGGGGTCTGGGTTTGCTCCTCACTCTGAGCCCCAGCCCTTCTCAACCTGTGCAGGTTTCTTACTCTTTTCCCCCTTGGGTAGGGTTCCGCTCCCAGTGTCAAGGACTGAGAGTGAATCGCCCTGCTCTGCTGGGGCATGGTCTCCCTTCCTCCAGATCGCTAGTCTTTCAATTCTCAGCAACACACCTCCAAACTCCAGTCCTCTCTCTTGCCTCACTTTACTCTGTCTAGTTGAAGCAGCGTTTTTTTTATTAGGGTCCTGACAGGGCCTTAATTGGCTACAGGTGCTCCAATTAACCTGTAGTAACCTTCCCTAGACTACAGGGAACCATGCCTTAATTAGCCTAGGGCTTATATATCTCCCCTGGACACTCTCCCACTGCTCCATCACAATGTACAGAAGTCAGGTTTCAGAGTAGCAGCCGTGTTAGTATCCGCAAAAAGAACAGGAGTACTTGTGGCACCTTAGAGACTAACAAATTTATTAGAGCATAAGCTTTCGTGGGCTACAACCCACTTCTTCGGATGCATATAGAGTGAAACATATATTGAGGAGATATATATACACACACATACAGAGAGCATGAACAGGTGGGAGTTGTCTTACCAACTCTGAGAGGCCAATTAAGTAAGAGAAAAAAAAAAACTTTTGAAGTGATAATCAAGATGGCTCAGTACAGACAGTTTGATAAGAAGCAAGTGTGAAAATACTTACAAGGGGAGATAGATTCAATGTTTGTAATGGCTCAGCCATTCCCAGTCTTTATTTAATCCTTTGTTGATTGTGTCTAGTTTGCATATCAATTCCAGCTCAGCAGTCTCTCGTTGGAGTCTGTTTTTGAAGTTTTTCTGTTTTAAGATAGCCACCCGCAGGTCTGTCATAGAATGGCCAGACAGGTTAAAGTGTTCTCCCACTGGTTTTTGAGTATTATGATTCCTGATGTCAGATTTGTGTCCGTTAATTCTTTTGCGTAGAGACTGTCCGGTTTGGCCAATGTACATGGCAGAGGGACATTGCTGGCACATGATGGCATATATCACATTGGTAGATGTGCAGGTGAACGAGCCCCTGATGGTATGGCTGATGTGATTAGGCCCTATGATGATGTCACTTGAATAGATATGTGGACAGAGTTGTCATCGGGCTTTGTTACAAGGATAGGTTCCTGGGTCAGTGTTTTTGTTCAGTGATGTGTGGTTGCTGGTGAGTATTTGCTTTAGGTTGGGGGGTTGTCTGTAAGCAAGGACAGGTCTGTCTCCCAAGATCTGTGAGAGTAAAGGATCATCTTTCAGGATAGGTTGTAGATCTCTGATGATGCGCTGGAGAGGTTTTAGTTGGGGGCTGAAGGTGACAGCTAGTGGTGTTCTGTTATTTTCTTTGTTGGCCCTGTCTTGTAGGAGGTGACTTCTGGGTACTCGTCTGGCTCTGTCAATCTGTTTTTTCACTTCAGCAGGTGGGTATTGTAGTTTTAAGAATGCTTGATAGAGATCTTGTAGGTGCTTGTCTCTATCTGAGGGATTGGAGCAAATGCAGTTATATCTTAGAGCTTGGCTGTAGACAATGGATCGTGTGGTGTGTCCTGGATGGAAGCTAGAGGCATGTAGGTAAGTGTAGCGGTCAGTAGGTTTCCGGTATAGGGTGGTATTTATATGACCATCGCTTATTAGCACAGTAGTGTCCAGGAAATGGACCGCTTGTGTGGACTGATCTAGGCTGAGGTTGATGGTGGGATGGAAATTATTGAAATCATGGTGGAATTCCTCAAGGGCTTCTTTTCCATGGGTCCAGATGATGAAGATGTCATCAATGTAGCGCAAGTAGAGTAGGGGCGTTAGGGGACGAGAGCTAAGGAAGCGTTGTTCTAAGTCAGCCATAAAAATGTTGGCATACTGTGGGGCCATGCGGGTACCCATAGCAGTGCCGCTGACTTGAAGGTATATATTGTCCCCAAATGTGAAATAGTTGTGGGTGAGGACAAAGTCACAGAGTTCAGCCACCAGGTTAGCTGTGACATTATCGGGGATACTGTTCCTGATAGCTTGTAGTCCATCTTTGTGTGGTATATTGGTGTAGAGGGCTTCTACGTCCATAGAGGCCAGGATGGTGTTTTCTGGAAGATCACCGATGGATTGTAGTTTCCTCAGGAAGTCAGTGGTGTCTCGAAGATAGCTAGGAGTGCTGGTAGCGTAGGGTCTGAGGAGAGACTCCACATAACCAGACAAGCCTGATGTTAGGGTGCCAATGCCTGAGATGATGGGGCATCCAGGATTTCCAGGTTTATGGATCTTGGGTAGCAAATAGAATGTCCCTGGTCGGGGTTCTAGGCATGTGTCTGTACAGATTTGTTCCTGTGCTTTGTCAGGGAGTTTTTTTAGCAGATGGTGTAGTTTCTTTAGGTAATCCTCAGTGGGATCAGAGGATAATGGCTTGTAGAATGTGGTGTTAGAGAGCTGTCTAGCAGTCTCTTGGTCATATTCCAATTTATTCATGATGACGACAGCACCTCTTCAGGTCTGGAAAAGGTACAGTATCTCAGCTAAATAGAAGATTAAATGGACAGTTTAGCACAAGTAGTTAGCACATAAGAATGGCCAGTATGGGTCAGACCAAAGGTCCATCTAGCTCAGTATCTTGTCTTCTGACAGTGGCCAATGCCAAGTGCCCCAGAGGAAATTAACAGAACAGGTAACCATCAAGTGATCCATCCTGTCGCCCATTCCCAGCTTCTGGCAAACAGCGGCTAGGAGACACCATCCCTGTCCATAGTGGCTAATTGCCATTGATAGACCTTCCTCCATGATCTTATCTAGATCTTTTTTTAACGCTGGTATAGTCTTGGCCTTCACAACATTCTCTGGCAAAGAGTTCCACAGGTTGACTGTGCATTGTATGAAAAAATACTTCCTTTTTTTGTTTGAAATCTGCTGCCTATTAATTTCATTTGGTGACCCCTAATTCTTGTGTTATGAGGAGTAAATAACACTTCCTTACTTACTTTCTCCACATGATTTTATAGACCTCTATCATATCCCCCCTTAGTCATCCCTTTTCCAAGCTGAAAAGTCCCAATCTTATTAATCTCTCCTCATATGGCAGCCGTTCCATACCCCTAACAATTTTTGTTTCCCTTTTCTGAACCTTTTCCAATTCCAATATATCTTTTTTGAGATGGGACGACCATATCTGCATGCAGTATTCAAGATGTGGGTGTACCATGGACTTATATAGAGGCAATATGATATTTTCTGTCTTATTATCTATCCCTTTCTTAATGATTCTCAACATTTTGTTCACTTTTTTGACTGCCGCTACACACTGACTGGATTTTTTCAGAGAATTATCCACAATGACTCCAAGATCTCTTTCTTGAATGGTAGCAGCCAAGTTAGACCCCATTGTTTTATATGTGTAAGCAGAGTCAGGATGAGCTCTACCCTGACATCTGGTGGTGAATTATGGCGAGTGTGGAAAAGAACTCCAGGGGCTGATCTCGTTTGCATAGGCACACCCACTCGCCTGGCATGAAACAACAGCAACTGAAAGTGGTTACTTTGGCTGGTGTGGGATCCCCAGTTTCTCTGTTATTGGGGCAGGAAGAATAAAGTTTTGTTACCCTGATTCTGTGAATCAAGGCCAGTGGAACTGTTGTATGACAGAAGGACTGAGTGAGTCCTTCACCATTACCTAAGTAGCATTTGCTTGTCAAGGGGGATGGGTTACAAAACCCAGTGAATTGAGAGAGGTTGGGGGGTAGGTATTGGTACCTGGTGGTGTGGGGCCCCCGTGTGAGCCTGAAACACCAATTGTACCTTCTCCTCTCTCCACTGTTGAATGTCAGAGCTAACTTTGATTCCCTTAGGAGTCTAGTTACAGGCTGCTGAGCTGAGTTCACTTTGGGCCACTAGTGCACCAGCACTGGGGCTCCCCTACTATGAGCTGAAATCACAAAAGAGCTAAAGTTACTAAGAGCTGAGATCACTGAGGCTGTGTTAACTAGTGGGGGAGCCTGAATTGCTAAGCGGCTGGCGGAGCAGTTTGCGGGGACGGCTGGAGGAGCAGCTAGCCGAGTGGAGCCTCGCGGGGATGGTTGGAGCAGAGCGGCGCTGAGCGGCTCACAGGTCGGTGAGCGGAGCAGAGCAGCTGGAGGAGCGGCTGGAGGAGCGGCTGGCAGAGCGGAGCCTTGCGGGGACGGTTGGAGCAGCCCAAGGGACGGTTGAAGTGGAGTGGAGCCGAGCGGCTCACAGGTCGGTGACCGGAGCAGAGCAGAGCAGTTCGTGGGACGGCAGGAGCGGCTCACGGGACAGCAGGTGGAGTGGAGCGGCTCGTGGTGAAGGCTGCGGCGGAACCCCACGGAGAGGCGGCCGGTTGGTCTCGGATCACGTAAGGTGCCCCTTAACACCCTGCGCGCCCCCCCCCGAACTCTGGGGCTGCACTGACCAGGGACAGAGACTTTGGGGGGGTTGTTGGACTTTTGGGACTTTGGTGATTCTTGGGTTGCTGGACCCAAGAGACTTTGGGGTTGTTGGACTTTTGGGACTTTGGTGATTCTTGGGTTGCTGGTTTCAAGAACCAACGGGAAAGGACACGGCCCAATTTACTGGGGTGGGTCTTCGCTCATGGTTTGGTCTATGAACTCTAGTTGTGGTGTTTTCCCAATTTAATGCTATGTCGTTTACCTCATGTTATTAAACATTTTCTGCTACACCGAGGCTCTGTGCTTGCGAGAGGGGAAGTATTGCCTCTTCGAGGCGCCCAGGGGTGTGTGTAAGATTTTCCCAGGTCACTGGGTGGGGGCTCGAGCTGGTTCTGTGTCACGCTGTTGGGAAGGGACCCCTATGTACTGAACCCGGCCCTTGCTGCTATCAACTTGGCCTGGCAGAAGGGTTACATATGTATAGTTGGGATTATGTTTTCCAATGTGCATGACTTTGCATTTATCAACATTGAATTTCATCTGCCATTTTGTTGCCCAGTCACCCAGTTTTGAGAGATCCTTTTGTAGCTCTTTGCAGTCTGCTTTGGACTTAACTATCTTGAGTAGTTTTGTATCATCGGCAAATTTTGCCCCCTCACTGTTTACCCCTTCTTCCAGATCATTTATAAATATGTTGAACTGGGCCCCATAGAGACCTCTGGGGGACACCACTATTTACCTCTCTACATTCTGAAAACTGACCATTTATTCCTACCCACTGTTTCCTATCTTTTAACTAGTTACCAGTTGTGACGGGGCAGTCCCGCCCTGCACTAGACCCAGCGACGTCAGGCCAGTAGCTCTGATGGAGGAAGTCCCACCCCATGCGTACTGGGCATGCGCCAAGTGCTCAGGGAGTATAAAGGGAGGGAATTCAGCTCAGTCTGGGCTAGCAGCCGCAGGGGAAGGACCTAACCGGGAAGCTCCAGCAGAGGACCAGCCAACGCTCTCGAAGCTGCTCGGAATGGAGGCTTCTACAGGCCGGCACGAACCCCTACCGAGGGAGGAACCAGGGGAGGCGATGGACCCGGAGACCCACAGAGAACCCTGGGATTCGTGGGAGACCCCAACTCCCAAACCAGTAGGAAGCGACCCGGGGGGGTGGGGGGGGGGTGATGGACTGATACCTTGCCCCCGGTAAGTCTCAGCGTGTTTCAGTAGGACCTCCCCTGCTGAGCCAGCAGTAAGGTCCTACTGCCCTGTAACTAGGGCTTATTCTATGGACTCTGGCCACTAGGCTGTGCTGCCCTGCAACCAGGGGCAGTTCTATGGACTCTGGCCACTAGGCCGTGCTGCCCTGTGACAAGGGCTTATTCTATGGATGCTGGCCACTAGGCGTAAACCCTCACACCAGTCCATAAGAGGACCTTCCCTGTTATCCCATGACAACTTACTTTGCTTAAGAGCCTTTGGTGAGGGACCTTGTCAAAGGCTTTCTGAAAATCGAAGTGCACTATATCCACTGGATCCCCTTTGTCCACATGCTTGTTGACTCCCTCAAAGAATTCTAGTAGATTGGTGACGCATGATTTCCCTTTACAAAAAACATGTTGACTCCTCCCCAACAAATTATGTTTATCTATGTGTCTGACAATTTTGTTCTTTACTATAGTTTCAACCAGTTTGCCCGGTACTGAAGTCAGGCTTACCAGCCTGTAATTGACAGGATCACCTCTGAAGCCCTTTCTAAAAATCAGCGTCACATTAGCTATCTTCCGGTCATTTGGTACAAAAGCTGATTTAAATGATAGGCCATGGACTACAGTTAGTAGTTCTGCAATTTCACATTTGAGTTCCTTCAGAACTCTTGGGTGAATACCATCTGGTCCTGGTGACTTATTACTGTTTAGTTTATCAATTTGTTCCAAAACCTCCTCTAATGACACCTCAATCCATAGGTGCTGACTCTGTGGCTGGAGCACCCACAGGGAAAAACCCACCGGCAGCTCCCCGCCCCACCCCTCCGCCCCAGCTTGCCTCCGCTCCGCCTCTTCCCCTGAGCACGCCATCTCCCTGCTTCTCCCCCTAGCTCCCAATGCTTTTCACCGCGAAACAGCTGTTTTGTGGCAGCAAGTGCGGGGAGGGGAGGGGGAACGTGGTGTGCTCAGGGAAGAGGCGGGGCTGGGGCGGGGACTTTGGTGAAGGGGTTGGAATGGGGGCGAGGCCCGGGGGGTCGAGCACCCACCAGCACCGGGAAAAGTTGGCACCTATGCCTCAATCTGGCCCAGTTCCTCAGATTTGTGACCTAAAAAGAATGGCTCAGGTTTGGAAATCTCCTTCACATCCTCAGCCGTGAAGACTGATGCAAAGAATTCATTTAGTTTCTCCGCAATGGCCTTATTGTCCTTGAGTGCTCCTTTAGTATCTCAATCATCCAGGGGCCCCACTGGTTGGTTAGCAGGCTTCCTGCTTCTGATGTACTTAAAAATTTTTTTTTGCTGTTACTTTTTGAGTCTTTGGCTAGGTGTTCTTCGAATTCTTTTTTTTTTTTTTGCCTTCCTAATTATATTTTTACACTTCATTTGCCAGAGTTTATGCTCTTTTTCTATTTTCCTCATTAATAGGATTTAACTTCCACTTTTTAAAGGATGCCTTTTTGCCTCTCACTGCTTCTTTTACTTTGTCGTTTAGCCACAGTGGCACTTTTTTAGTTCTCTTATGTTTTTTAATTTGGGGTATTCATTTAAGTTGAGCCTCTATTATGGGGTCTTTAAAAAATTTCCATGCAGCTTGTAGGGATTTCACTTTTTCACTGTACCTTTTAATTTCTGTTTAACTCCCTAATTTTTGTATAGTCCTCCTTTTTTAAATTAAATGCTACAGTGTTGGGCTGCTGTGGTGTTTTCCCCACCACAGGGATGTTAAATTTAATTATATTGTAGTCACTATTACCAAGCAGTCCAGCTATGTTCACCTCTTGGACCTGATCCTGTGCTCCACATAGGACTAAATCAAGAATTGCCTCTCCTCTTCTGGGTTCCAGGACAAGCTGCTCCAAGAAGTAGTCATTTCATGTGTCAAGAAACTGCATCCCATCCTGAGGTGACATGTACCCAGTCAATATGGGGACAGTTGAAATCCCCCATTATTATTTTTTATTTTAATAGTCTCTCTAATCTCCCTACACATTTCATAGTCACTATCAACATCCTGGTCAGGTGGTCGGTAAAATATCCCTACTGCTATATTTTTATTATTAGAGCATGGAATTACTATCCATAGAGATTCTATGGTAGAGTTTGGTTCATTTAAGATTTTTACTTCATTTGATTCTACGCTTTCTTTCACATATAGTGCCACTCCCCCACCAGCATGACCAGTTCTGTCCTTCTGAGATATGTTGTACCCTGGTATTACTGTGTTCCATTGATTATCCTCATTCGACCAAGTTTCTGTGATGCCTATTATATCAATATCCTCGTTTAATACAAGACACTCTAGTTCACCCATCTTATTATTTAGACTTCTAGCATTGGTATATAAGCACTTTAAAAACTTGTCACTTTTTAGCTGTCTGCCATTACATGATGTAATTGAATGGGACTTTTTTCATTTGACTGTTTCTCATCAGATCCTACCTCTATTTTATCAACTTCCATCCTCTCCTCCTTACTAGGACATAGACAATCTCCATTAATAGATCCTCCCCTAAGGGATGTCTCTGTCCGAACCACATGCTCCTCCGCACCTGTCGGTTTCCCCCCCAGCCCTTAATTTAAAAACTGCTCTATAACCTTTTTAAGTGCCAGCAACCTGGTTCCATTTTGATTTAGGTGGAGCCCATCCTTGTTCTATAGGCTCCCCCTTTTCCAAAAGTTTCCCCAGTTCCCAATAAATCTAAACCCCTCCTCCCTACATCATCTACATACACATATTCTAAGGGACCATTCAAGGTGAAGTGGCCTAACACTCCTGTAATTGTAGGACAAAAAAGGGGGTTAGTAGGTACAGATTGTTGTAATAAACCATAAACCCAGTATCTTTATTAAGACCATGATTTTTAGTGTCTAGCAAAGTTATGAATTTAAGATCCCGGGCTCATCTTTTAAAAGTGTTGTGCAGGTTTCCTTTGAGGATGAGGATTGATAGGTCAGACATAGAGTGATCACTCTGTGATAAGTGTTCACCCACATGTAATATGGTGGTTTTTGTCTTTTATAATTTTCCTGTGTGAGTTCATTCAAGAGCATAATGATTGGTTTCACCCACATAGTTGTTATAGGGGCATTTAATGCATTGGATGAGGTACACCACATGTTGAGATTGGCATGTGTAGGACCCATGGATCTTGAAAGGTGTGTTGAGGGGGGTGTTGATTGTTCTAACAGAGTAGATATATCTGCAGCCTTTTGCATCTGTTCTGGCAGGGTCTGTGGGGAGCTTGCTTCTGACGATGAGCTTGGAGATGTGGGGGGAGGGGGTGGTTGGAAGGCCAGAAGAGGGGATTCAGGAAAGAGATGTAAATATTGTTTTAAAAGTTAACTATTTAAACAATTAAAATTGAATTAGTTAACGGATATAAGGGAGGGGCTGGCAGGCATGGCTGGGGCTACTCTCGGAGGCATGGGGCTGGGGTTGCTCTAGCCAGCTGGCGCAGGGTTGGGGCCATGCCAGCTGGCCCACTATGGCTGTGGGCTAACAGTTAGGGTGGGTTAACCAGTAAGACTAATGCTTACTGGTTAACCATTTAATATTTTACATTCCTAGTTCAGGAAAGATTTCTTTCAGGCTGGTGTCCCCAGTGAGTATGGGTTGTAGTTGTTACACCCCATCCAGCAAGGGTGTTGAACGTTTAACCTGGATTGTATTAGGCAGAATGTGACTAAGTTTCCACATTGTTTTGTCCAACCCTCCCAATTTTGTGTCAGCAAGGGTAGATTACATGACAATGATTCATCTACCAGCTCACTTGAACTAATGAGCCATTTCCTCAGTTTTAGGTCTCCAGATGGCTTGCAATTGTCTCACAGGAGGAGGATCCTTACAAGGGAAGTGTCTTCCTTCCTTCTGTCTCCCTTACAGGGTACGTCTTCACTACCCGCTGTATCGGCGGGTAGCAATCGATTTATCTGGGATTGATATATCACGTCTCGTTAAGACGCAATATATCGATCCCCGAACGCGCTCACCATCGACTCCGGAACTCCACCAGAGCGAGCGGCGGTAGCGCAGTCGACGGGGGAGCCGCGGCCGTCGATCCCGCGCCGTGTGGACCCCAGGTAATTCGATCCAAGATACTTTGACTTCAGCTACGCTATTCGCGTGAAGTTGCATATCTTGGATCGATTTCCCCCCCCCCAGTGTAGACCAGCCCACAGAAGCACACCACTAGAGTAAGTAGTGATAGGATTGCATGCCCCTAACCAGAAATAATATATGGCAATATACCTATCTCATAGAGCTGGAAGGGACCCTGAAGGGTCATTGAGTCCAACCCCCTGCCTTCACTAGCAGGACGAAATACTGATTTTGCCCCAGATTTCTAAGTGGCCCCCTCCAGGATTGAACTCACAATCCTGGGTTTAGCAGGCCAATGCGCAAGCCACTGAGCTATATGAAATCAAATAAGACAATAAAGCAATTTGATTTTTTTCTTTTCCTTACGCAAATGTAGTGAGTCATCATATATGTATTATTATACTCCAAATGGGTAATAAGTCATGAATTCCACTGTTAGTGGTGGAAGTGCTGGGATCACAGAAAATAACTGTTGATACATAATCAGTTAAAAAAAAAAATCTGATACTTCCAGCTAGGCAGCTGGTTAAATAGCTGGAATTGCTGTTTTTATTTCCACATAGCACATGACAAAGCTGAGAAAATGCCTGGTGGTGGCTATTCTTCTCCAAAGCTGCTGTTGACAAATTGTCCATGCTATAATTTAAACCATAGCAGCACTTTCTACACTTTCAACTGGACTTTCTCTGCCTTGTGTTAATTGGCTGTTTGCACCCTATCCCTCATCCTTCACCTCAGCTCCACTCTCTTCTCCCCTCACCTATCCCATTCCCCACCTGATTCCCTTTTCATTGAGCTTATCCCCTCTTAAGTAAACCCACTCCCCTCCAAAAATCATAGAACATGACATTTGCTGCCATCACCTTGTTCACTCTCCCTCCGTGTCCTACCCCTTTCCTCCCAGTGTGAGTATCTTATCTATTTAGATCATTAGCTCTTCAGGGGCAGGAATTGACTACTCTGTGTATGTGCAATACCACCAGCCCTGAGGCACTGCTGTAACAAGATGAATTACTGTTCAAAAATACAGTAGAATTATGGTTGAGAACAATTTGCCAGAAGACTGCGTGCCACATGGCTTTGTCTGTGTATTTAACAGTTCAAACTTTGCTATGAACTGGTACCTTCAGGTACTCACTTGCATGATTTTTCAATGTGTTCTTTTAACTGTACTGAGTGTGCATGCAACTCATTTTAAACTACTTTCAAATTACTATTACATGGCACACTATGAACAAGGCACCAAATGTACATCAAAGAGGGCAAGCAACGGACAGGCAGGAAAAGGAGAGGCACAGAAAACAGGAGCAACCAAAAGATGCATTCTTCCAGACACTTTCACATTTTTGCAGCTGAGTGGCAAGAAATTATGCTATGTGGAAGAAAGGTAGCGTCTCAGCCTGGTCTGTATGATGACAGGCTGCAGGATGCCTTATTCCTGCTTCTCCCACTGCAGGGTTACCTACAACCATGGGGGAATAAAGAACAAGTAGTATTACAGCCTTTAGCACAGAAATTTAAAAGTGAACCTCCTCCCACCTCATTCCCAACTAGGCCTCAAGTCCTTTCAGTACTGCCTGTAGAGCAGAAAGTCTAGACTTTCACAGGACCAGCCTTTGTGCAGATGCCCATTACTCCTAGAGACCTCCAACTTCTCCTTTCAGAGAAAGTCCATGAGAGGATCTATCTCCCTTGTCACTGCCATGGCTTAGATCATGTTGTGGGTCACCAAGCAGGAAAGCAGAGCCAAAGGCTTATCATTCTGAGCCCTTAAGGCAGGGGTGGGCAAACTTTTTGAACCAAGGACCACATCTAGGTATGGAAATTGTATGGCAGGCCATGAATACTCACAAAATTGTAGGAGGGCTCCAGCTGGGGGTGCGGGCTCTGGGGTGGGACTGGGGATGAAGGAGTTGGGGTGCAGGAGGATGCTCTGGGCTAGGACTGAGAGGGTTGGAGGGGGAATCAGGCTCTGGGCGGTGCTTACCTCAAGCAGCTCCAAGAAACAGTGGCATGTCCTCCCTCCAGCTCCTATGCAGAGGTGTGGTCAGACAGCCTTGGTCACTGCCCTGTCCGCAGGCACCGCCACTACAGCTCCCACTGGCTGCAGTTCCTGGCCAATAGGAGCTGCAGGGGCAGCACTTGGGGTGGGGACAGTGTGCAGAGCCTCCTGGCTGCACCTACACATAGGAGCCGGAGGGGGAACATGCCGCTGCTTCCAGGAGCCATGCTGAGTGGGGCAAGACCCCGACCCCGCTCCCCAACTGGAGCACCGGAGCAGGGAAAGCCCCAGACCTTGCTTCCCGGTGGGAGCTTGAGGACCAGAATAAAACATCTGGAGGACCAGATGTGACCCCCCGGCTGTAGTTTGTCCACCTCTGCCTTAAGAGGTAGGCCAAAGTGCACCTGACCTTGCCCACTGGTGCCTCTGGGCACAAGCCCTGGCAGGACCTAGGGGAAGGAACCCTAGTGCGCGCAGGCACTTGCTCAGGGAGCTAGAACTGGGGCATAGCCTCCAGCCCAAGAGCGAGGAGCACAGGGCCCCTGGAAGAGGAGAGCGGGGGAGGGCAAGCGAGGCAGGGTGGGCACGGGCCTAGGCCGGAGAAAGGAGGGGATGGGGTCCCCTGGAGGCGAAAGGGAGACGGGCAGCAGCACGTGGGGGGGGGGCAATGGGCCCAGGCCGGAGAGAGGAGGGGACGGGGTCCCCTGGAGAGGAAAGGGAGGTGGGGGGAGCGTGTGTGTGTGTGAGGGGGGCAATGGGCCCAGGCCGGAGAGAGAAGGGGATGGGGTTCCCTGGAGGAGAAGGGGAGGGGGGGGCAATGGGCCAAGGCCGGAGAGAGAAGGGGACGGGGCCCCGGGCGGGAAGGAGACAGACTCTCCCCTTCCCAGCGCCGGGTCCCGATGCACACTGCAGCCGGGTGCGGGGTTATAGCCGCCATCCGGAACCTCCCTGCTCCAGGCCCGGGCCCCCTCCGCACTGCGCAGCCGCTCTAGGTTTCCCTGCTACTCTGCCCCTCCACTGTCCGGAACCTCTTTCTTTCTCTTCTCGCGAGAAGTCACTTCACTCCATCCCCTTCCCTCCTAGATCGTATCCTTCCGCTTCTCCGAGCCCCTTTCTGGAGAGTTCTGTGTGAAAGGAGAGTGGGAAAATAGTCCCTGTTCCCGAGCGGGCCTCATCACCAGGTGCTGCTGCCCCTCCGCCCGGCTGCCCCGCTGGTGACTATTGGGATAGTGGCGGAGTGATACGGCCTCGGAGGCAGCAGCGCATAAAGGCCCCGCGGAGTGATGCGGTAGCAGCTGCGGCAGCGAGCAAGAGCCCAGCGGCCGCCGGGGGAACAGAGAGTGAGGCCCTCCCGCCGCACCGAGACTCCCTCCGCGCCACCTTCCCCCTCCCAATAGCGCCGCCACCGCCGCGCCCCTCCCCCCGCGAAATAATCCCGAGCGAGCTCCCCTCCCTCCCCCACACCGCCCGAGCCGCGCGCCCCCTCCCCGCACCGAGCCCCTCACACACACAATGGCGCTGAAGAGAATCCATAAGGTAAGGGCTCACGGGCTGGGGCGTCGCGCGTAGGGCGGGCCCGGCCGGGCTCCTGCTCGGCCGCCCGGGAGAGAGGCTTTCTCCTGTTCCCGGCCGCCACCTCGGCCTCCTTGTCCGCACCCGGCCGAGTCAGGCCGCAGCCAGGGGCCGGGCCGCGGCTGTGCTGTAGGCCCCGCGAAGGGCCTGGCCTCGCCCCCCGGGGAGCGCAGGGACCCGGCTCCCGAGTACTGGGCGGGGGGTGCTGCCCGGGTTCCTTCTTTGGTCCCCATCAGGAGGCTGGGGGCGGCCTAGTGGTGAGGGAGGCCGGGTGGGGGACAGCCCGTCCCCCCTTACGTAACCTCGCTGGTAGGGGCTACCCGCGCAGGAGCTGGGCCTCCCCTGCTGCGAGGCGAGCCCCGAGCGGCTGCCCGCCGGCCCATGTGCGCTCGGCCGAGAGGGAGCTTTCTCGGGAAGGGGCTTCCCGCAACCCCAGAGCGGGGCTCCGCGCAGGCGGCTCTGAATCCGGAGCCAGCCAACTCGCGTGGCCGAGATAGAGATGCTCATTGTCGCTGCCAGCCCCGCGAGCTCTGGCCGGTCCGGGACCGTCCCTTCTCAGCCATTGCCGGGCGAACCGAGCTGGCCTGAAGGGACCCGGCACGGGGCGGTTTTGGGCTTTTGCATCTCTTTGTTGTTTTGAGGCTCGAAGATGGCCTGGCAGGTGTCTTTCAAAGACCCAGGTAGTCTCTTACGAGAGACATGTTGGCTCTGTAGGCTATAGAGAGAGATTAGTGACATAAGAGCAGAAAGTGAAAGCTGAAAAACTGACGGTGAGGGATTGTAACCAGACTCCTCAAACCTTCTGGGTTTTTATCAACACGTATTTAAGGTCAATAACTTTTCTTGACTAAAGAAAACCATTATTAAATCTTGAACACTTTGTCTTCTGTTAGGGGGTTAGTGCTCACAATAGGCACCCACAGAAGCTGAAATTTGTAATGGTAAACACGCAGAAAAACCTCTAGATCTTTTATGAGTTGAAGGACCTAAATCAACTATATATTTTTTAAAGCTGGGTGGCAAAATCTGAGGCAGAAGAGAGTCCTGATTGCTCACTTAGTTATGTGGTCTTTGCATAATCCCCAAGAGTCAAAAGTGGTAAACTCATTTTGATTATCAAAGCTTAACAAATAAGACTCTAATACAGGGAGTAAGATCCTCCGATCCTAACAAGCTTTCTGCTCAAAGTCTCCCTCCTCTGTGGAGGACATGTAAGGTGCTGCCCAGGAGTTTTCTTTTGAGGCTGGAGGTAATCCTTTTTGTAGGAGTTGCTATGTAACCCCAGACCTTGAAACTCAGGAAGTCCTTCCCAGGTGCAAGTTTGCTTTTGTTTAACTTCAGTATTGAGTGTGGCAACGTTAATAGACACATGTACTTGCTGTATGAGCTTGTATTTTTCCTCAGCTGGAAAACTTACCCAGTAAGAATTTTAAACCTTCTAGTGAAAGCCTTAACTGACCTTTGTAACTACTGTATCTAGTAGATTGTTATTCTGCCCAGTTTCAGATTTAATATTTGCTAATCGGAAGCTACACTGTATCAGATTCTTGTATTTTGGTAGGTGGTAGTGCCTACTAATTTTTCCTAATCTATTCCTCCCTTTTAATCCCCTCTACCACTACTTGGTTGTCTGTTAGTGGAGGGTGAAGTGACCATAGTTGTCAAACTGATTAGCTGAATACGTATATTCAGCTAGACATAATAGTACAATGCCATTTATTGTATGCTACTGCTCATTTACAAGTGGCTTCATCAGAATATAGTTAATAAACACATCTGAAAGAAAATACACCTAAAAAAGTCTGTTCCTGTAGGCCAGAAAAGTCTCCTGTCTCTTAGCCTTTTTGTAGGAGACTGTCAGTTTCTCTTGTACTCTGGAAAGCATTATAAGAAATTCTTAAGTAGTCATCCCCTTAGTATCTAATAAAGATCTGAAAAGGACAGCTGTCCAAGAGTATATTATTTAGGAATCTTTTGCTACCCTACTTAGTCTGCCAAACAAATGGCATACTTCTCCAAAACAAGATCCAGCCCTGAACTCTGACTTTTAAGTCCAAACCCCAAGTGTGCAACCTTCCTGTGTGTTTTCAAGGGTGGATTAGGAGTTTCGATTCTAACTCAAAAGTTGGATAAAATGTATAGCTGGTGGCTGATGTGGAGATCTTTGAGGCCATTTCTGTTCTGATGCATCCAGCAATGGACTAATTTTTTTTCTGCTGTGATTGCATGGCATTTGTAAGTGTTCAGGAAGCTTTATTTTAATGTTTTCCATTGATCAAATTAAAGTAGCTCATGGAGTGCCAAAATGTACCAGTTTGAAAAAGCTTGTAAGCTTGAGATTTGTCTACACGGGGAAATTTATTGGCATAATTATACCAGGCTACCTATAGCTATATAATTCCCCCACGTGGACCTGTACTTATCGAGTAAGAGTGCCTTTTTCTGGTGTAGCTTATGTTGCTTTGGCAAACTTTAAAGTGTCTTAAGCTAGCTTTGAAAAAGGCTCTCTTCTTCTGGAATTAAACCACTATAGCTAGCTGGTAATTTCTCATGTTGAAAATAATTGTGATTTTACAGATACGCTAAGGGTACCACTGGGTCTACACACGTTCACCAAACTGATACGCCTGTCAAATACCATTTGGCTTACCTTTGCTTTCAGATGGGTTAAATTCCAGTTTAGTTGGTATCCTTTCACTCTGCACAAGTCTGGCACCCCTGTAGACAGCATTAAAATGACAAGTGGTTCAGACAGTGGCCTTTTCAAAGTCTCCTAGAGTCCACTGTCTCTGCAGGTTTGTGCCAGGAACTGAGAAGTACCCAGAGGGAGTTGTAGCCAACTGTAGAACAGCACTAGTGTGAATATCATGCAGAACACTAGTAGGCATGGTTAGCATGGACTTTACCATTTGTACTAGGCACTTGTTTCAGTGCTCAAATCTAGCCCGAAGTGGTTAGGTCGTAACATGGCTTAATCACTCAACCTTTAATTCTTTGTGTTTTAACAACTCAAGACGTGAAGAAATTTCAGTCCTTGTAACAGATGGAAGACTGAAACTGAATAACTGTTCTTTCATCTGTTCACAAGGGTGTTGGTATGGTGGCTGCCCTTGAATGCTAGTCCCATATTCCAAGATAATTATAATTTTGGGGAAGGATGGGGCACTTTAAAATAACCATAATCCAAATGTTGTCTGTAGACAATTTATCTCTAAATATTTGAAAAATGGCTGTGGCATGTGCTCTTGCAACTAAAACTACATATAGCCTTTTTATTCTAACATAGGAGGCATTCCAGTAGAGTGAAATGCATATTCTAAAATGCTAACTTTAAACAGGGTGTTGTTGGGGGAGGGGGAGAAGGGAATCGCATCCCTTTGTATGGGAAGGGCTCCTAAACCATACATTTCTACAGATTTTAAGCTTTCATTGAAAAAGTTTCTAGCCCTTTAAAATATTTTGACACTTAGGCCATGTCTATACTGCTTTGTAGTTTGGACTATGGGGAGCGAATAGCGGTGTGTGCTAAAGTGCTGTGCAGTAACTCCTGTGTTGATGCTGCAGACACTGACTTAAAGGTTTGTACTTTGCACTGAAGTAGTCCTGGAGAAGCAGCAGAAGTATTCATGGAGGAAGACCTCCCTTAAAAACCACCTCAGAAGCTGGAATAGCAAATTCTCTCTCTCAGACTTTACTAGAGGAGAAAGTTGTGAGAAGTGGCTAACGTAGCAGCAGTCCAGTAGACTTTGGAGAATGGGGTAGGGAAGATGAAAGTTTCTTAGCTATGTTAGGGAAATAGGGGTATCAGTCTCTGGCCTGTAGGACGATGTTCATTGTAGGTAAGGCACTGTGAACTGGGATTTGAGATATCAAAGTTCAGTTCCTAGTTCTGCCACAGAATTTCTGTATGACATTGGGCAAAGTCAATTTGTCTAATTTGTCCTTGCCTTGAAGGGGGCTGGGTGATTAGTTCACTAAAGAGATATTCTGATACTGTGGGGATGGGAGTTACAGAAGTACTTATGTTTGTGATCCAAAAGTTGAAGCCACTGATCAATTTACAGGGACAGTACCCTGGTGGGGTTGTGGTCCGAGATGGCCTCTTGGGAGTCAGGTCATTTCAGAGGCAAAGCAAAGTTGTTTGAAGTCTGACTGTCAAGAGCTGTAGATGCTCCTAGATGGTCTTGTATGAAATCTGATACAGTGGCCACATCTCATTCAGCAGATATCCACAGGAGAGAGACTTGCTTTGGAGTTCTGTATTCTCCAGTCAGAGTGCTTTGAAGAAACTTTAGTCCTAAAACAGATGAGGTCTTGGATAAATTAAAGGCTGTAAGATAAACTGTCAGATCTCTTGGGTTGTGTTAGTCTGTTCCTTGCAGAAAATTTTCCTTTAGGTTGCACAAGGGGCAATCTCAGCAGACCTTATCTGCATGTCTGCTGACTCACATATCTAGAAAGTTTGTGAAGCACTTCCCTGTTGGAAGAAGCAGATCTTCAAACAAACCTGAGGATGTGCAGGATGACCTCAAACCGGTCAGGAGATCCAGAGTTTCTTCCTTCCCACTATCTGGGGAACACTTGTCCCAACTCTTTCAGGCAGGGGAAATCATTTCGCTTGACGTCCTGTTCAAAGCTATATGCCAAATTCCAGCTCATCTGCTTTTTCATGGATTCTTTATGGGAAAGGTTGAGAAAAGATCTTAGTTCTGTTGAAAACAAACTATAGGAGTGATGCCTGAGCCTCACAAAGGGAAAAGACTTTTATTCTAGTATTTCCTTATCCCTAAGAGGATCAGGAGTCTGTGGCCAGACTCTGGATCTGAAGAAATCAAAACCTTTAGCTTCTTTGCAGAGTATAATACCTACACCCCACCAGAAGGACAGCTTTGGGGCATCTCTGCTTTGGAGATAACTTATCAACATGTGGAAGCAAGTAAAGGCTCAAGTACCAGCTCAGATTCAAAGTGGACAACAGTAATTGGCAGGTGCTGCCATCAGACCTTGTCATAACCAGATAATTGAATTACTGGTAACTGAATGGATTGTGTTTGAGTTAGCTATGCTGAATGAATTTAAATTTTGTCCTGTGTTCACACTGTACTCAAACACTTTCACTTGCAATACCCTGTGTGTACTTATCCCACAACTCCAGCTCTGCTCCAGAAGCAGTGCATTTTGGGAGACTTCAGAAGGCCACTGATGTATTGTGGGACAGTAGTGGAAGGACTAGGTGAACCATATCATCTTATTTGAATCCACACTGGCACCAGTTTAGTCTGTATTGATTAAGCATTAACTGGTTATTTAGACTTCAGTTTTATTAAAATTCAACACCAAAGGGAGACTATATAAAGTTCTGGGCATTCTTGACATATATTGAGACCTTTACAAGCAGGTGATAAAATTTAAACTGACCAAAGCAGCAGTACTCATCAAAACAGGATGCCTGTATGAAAATAATCTGTTCTTCCCACTCCTCCATTCTGGAATCCATGTCCAAAGGCATTTGCAGGTGTAGAGTAACTTGGGACAGTGGGAGGGGGTAGGATATTTGTTATAACCTCAACCTATAGAATGTAGGGCTTGTCCTGAACATGCCAATATACTGTCAACTAATAGTCAATGTTCTGTGGCCAGGCACATGAAATACAGTTTCTGTAGAAGTAATATAGCTGGTCTTTCCAGAGAATGTTTTTCAGAAAGTTGGAAGTTGCTCTGAACAGTTTTAAGGTACAAGCAAGTGTCACTCACTATTCTGTTTACCATACCAGCAACTTTGCCTAAACTTCACACTTGCCTAATATTAAATCCTTAATGAGAGCTACTCTTTACTAAGGCTGTATGGGGAACAATTTAGTTCTTTTGGCTGCATAACTTTAAACATCTGCACCTATTACACCCCTACCCCGATATAACGCAGTCCTCGGGAGACAAAAAAATTGCACCGCATTATAGGTGAGACCGCGTTATATCGAACTTGCTTTGGTGTTCCTTGTTCCCTGACTGCCCCCTCCAGCGACCCCTGTCCCTAATCACCCCCAGGACCCCACCCCCTACCCACTCTCCCTGTCTTCTGACTGCTCCGACCCCTATCCACGCCCCTCGTCTCCTGACAGGCACT
Source organism: Terrapene triunguis (assembly GCF_002925995.2). Taxonomy (NCBI): domain Eukaryota; kingdom Metazoa; phylum Chordata; order Testudines; family Emydidae; genus Terrapene; species Terrapene triunguis. Next base: position 5,816,186 of record NW_020665189.1, on the reverse strand, counting down.
CACAGGCAGCGGCGGGAAGTGGAGCAACATGGCCCCAGCCCGCTCCACTCCGCCATCTCCCAGCCGCGGCGCTCCGCTTCCCACCACTGGTGAGTGTGGGGAGGTTGGGGAAAGGATGCCCTCCGCACTCACCTGCAGCGGGAAGCGGAGCGATGCGGCCCTAGCCTGCTCTGCTTTCCTTGCCCTGGCCCCAGCCTTGTCGCTGAAGGGGGTTGGGGAAAGGTCCGCACTCACCTGCGGCCGGAAGTGGAGCGCCGAGGCTGGGAGCTGGTGGAGTGGAGCAGGCTAGGGCCAGGCTGCTCCGCTTCCCACTGTCAATGAGTGCGGGGAGGTTGGGGAAAGTACGCCCTCCGCACTCACCGGCGGCGGGAAGCGGAGCAATGCGGCTCCAGCCCGCTCCACTCTGCCACCTCCCAGCTGCGGCGGGAAGCAGAGCGATGCAGCCCCAGCCCGCTCCGCTTTCCTTGCCCCAGCCCCACCCTAGCCGTGTTGCTGGGGGTGGGGTGTTGGGGAAAGGTTCTGCATTTGACTGCGGCGGGAACTGGAGCGCTGTGGCTGGGAGCTGGCAGAGTGGAGCGGGCTGGGGCCGGGCTTCTCAGCTTCTGCCGCTGTCGGTGAGTGTGGGGGGGGGGGGATCTCTTCCCCCAAGCCCTCTCCCCTGAGCGACACGACTGGGGCCGGGGCGAGGGAAGCGGAGCGGACTGCTTCCGGCCCCCCGCTAATCCCCCGGGCCACTCTGGGACTGCAGGGCCTCCAAAATTGCCCCCCCACAGCTCCTGCCTCCTAGACCCTGGGGGGGGGCAGGGGGAGAGCCCCTGACCGCCCCTGAGACCCTCTGCCCCTTATCCAACCCCTCGGCCCTGGCCCGGCACCCTTAACACGCTGCTCAGAGCAGCGTGTCAGAGCTTTACCGCATTGTATGTGAACCCATGTTATATCGGGTCGCGTTATATTGGGGTAGAGGTGTATCTTCATAGACCTTGTTTAAATTCTGTTAAAGTGAACAGTAATTCGAGTATCTGCAGGGCTGAAATTCAGTGAGACAAAGCTACAGATGAGGGTGAAAAGAGAACTTGCTTTATGTCCCATGAGGGAAGTTTCATGGTGCTTATGAGCTATGACAGTAGACTGTAAATCTCCTGAGGTTTATAGTACGTAATACTTTAAAGCTTTGCTGGCAAAGCTGGTAGAATTTGAAAGTACACTGAGAAGTAGACAGGGTGGATTTGATTTAAATCACTGGTCAGGAAGACTCGATTTAATCATGGTTTTCTACATAAGTGTATTCTTGTTGGTTGTTGTAATTGAAACAGATATTTATGAAATTGGGAGGTGAAGGATCTCCAATTCAAGAGGTTAATCATTAATATTTGGAGGATTTTGTTTCCATGCTGTATTAGGAGAACATCACCAGACAGACATTTAAATTTTTATTTAACTAAAACAACGTTAAGTATTCTGGATTTTTTTTCTTCAACATTAAACATATAATATTTTAACAAAACACACATGTCCCTCGCTTCTCACATTTATCTCCAGACTTCTTCTCCTTGTCCAGATCTATTCTGCCCCCAACACTCTTCTATTCATTGAACTTCTTGAAACTTTGTACTTTTAGGGCATGGCTACACTTGCAGATGTAGAGCGCTTTGAGTTAAACCACCCTTCGTAGAGCGCAGTAGGGAAAGCACTGCAATCCGTCCACGCTGACAGCTTCAAGAGCACTGGTGTGGCCACATTTGTGGCACTTGCAGTGGCATTGCGAGTGGTGCATTATGGGTAGCTATCCCAGCATGCAAGTGACTGCAACGTGCTTTGGAAATGGGAGGGGTAGGAGGGAGTGTGTTGTGTGTATGTGGGGGGGGAGAGTGGGTTTTTGGGGGGCTGAGAGCATGTCTGTCAGCATGCTGTCTTGTAAATTCAGACAGCAGCAGACCTCCCCCTCCGCCCCACCTCACTTGCTCACAGCATTCCACAGTAACGGCTTGCATGCTGGCTGTCAGAAACGGAGTTTTGAACGGGCATTTCTGCATTCCTACAGGAGTTCAAAACAATGACGAGTGGCCACTTGACTTAAGGGGATTATGGGACGTTTCCGGAGGCCGATCAGAGCGCAGTAATGCGACACCTCGTTCACGCTGACGCCTGGGCGTTGTAGCCAAAGCGCAGCAAACGTTATTCTGCTCGCCGAGATGGAGTACCAGCAGCGCTGTAGCTGCGGAGTCAGAGCGCTCTACGTGCCTTGCCATTGTGGACGGGTAGTGAACTAGTGTACCCGGGGCTCCTTTATTGCACTGCAAGTTGCAAGTGTAGCCAAGCCCTTAGAGGGAGGTAAGGGATTGACTCTGTTTACACACAAACTTGCACAGGGACAATAGAATTGAGGTCTGTTATTTCTCACATCTATCTATCTATCTATTTAATATTTTTGCTGTTAACAAGCATGTTACATCTGGAGAAACCAATCCACAGTTTGAGAACTGCAAAACTAAGCATCTCTGATGGTATCTTCCAGACCAGGGATCATAGAATCATAGAATATCAGGGTTGGAAGGGACCTCAGGAGGTCATCTAGTCCAACCCCCTGCTCAAAGCAGGACCAATTCCCAACTAAATCATTCCAGCCAGGGCTTTGTCAAGCCGGGCCTTAAAAACCTCCAAGGAAGGAGACTCCACCACCTCCCTAGGTAACGCATTCCAGTGCTTCACCACCCTCCTAGTGAAATAGTGTTTCCTAATATCCAACCTAGACCTCCCCCACTGCAACTTGAGACCATTGCTCCTTGTTCTGTCATCTGCCACCATTGAGAACAGCAGAGTTCCATCCTCTTTGGAACCCCCCTTCAAGTAGTTGAAGGCTGCTATCAAATCCCCCCTCATTCTTCTCTTCTGGAGACTAAACAATCCCAGTTCCCTCAGCCTCTCCTCATAAGTCATGCGCTCCAGACCCCTAATCATTTTTGTTGCCCTCCGCTGGACTCTTTCCAATTTTTCCACATCCTTCTTGTAGTGTGGGGCCCAAAACTGGACACAGTACTCCAGATGAGGCCTCACCAATGTCGAATAAAGGGGAACGATCACGTCCCTCGATCTTCTGGCAATGCCCCTACTTATACAGCCCAAAATGCCGTTAGCCTTCTTGGCAACAAGAGCACACTGTTGACTCATATCCAGCTTCTCGTCCACTGTGACCCCTAGGTCCTTTTCTGCAGTACTGCTACCTAGCCATTCGGTCCCTAGTCTGTAGCTGTGCATAGGATTCTTCCGTCCTAAGTGCAGGACTCTGCACTTGTCCTTGTTGAACCTCATCAGGTTTCTTTTGGCCCAATCCTCTAATTTGTCTAGGTCCCTCTGTATCCGATCCCTACCCTCTAGTGTATCTACCACGCCTCCTAGTTTAGTGTCATCGGCAAACTTGCTGAGAGTGCAGTCCACACCATCCTCCAGATCATTAATAAAGATATTAAACAAAACCGGCCCCAGGACCGACCCTTGGGGCACTCCGCTTGAAACCGGCTGCCAACTAGACATGGAGCCATTGATCACTACCCGTTGAGCCCGACGATCTAGCCAGCTTTCTATCCATCTTACAGTCCATTCATCCAGCCCATACTTCTTTAACTTGGCAGCAAGAATACTGTGGGAGACCGTATCAAAAGCTTTGCTAAAGTCAAGGAATAACACATCCACTGCTTTCCCCTCATCCACAGAGCCAGTTATCTCATCATAGAAGGCAATTAGGTTAGTCAGGCACGACTTCCCCTTGGTGAATCCATGCTGACTGTTCCTGATCACTTTCCTCTCCTCTAAGTGTTTCATAATTGATTCCTTGAGGACCTGCTCCATGATTTTTCCAGGGACTGAGGTGAGGCTGACTGGCCTGTAGTTCCCCGGATCCTCCTCCTTCCCTTTTTTAAAGATGGGCACTACATTAGCCTTTTTCCAGTCATCCGGGACCTCCCCCGATCGCCATGAGTTTTCAAAAATAATGGCTAATGGCTCTGCAATCTCATCCGCCAACTCCTTTAGCACCCTCGGATGCAGCGCATCCGGCCCCATGGACTTGTGCACGTCCAGTTTTTCTAAATAGTCCCGAACCACTTCTTTCTCCACAGAGGGCTGGTCACCTTCTCCCCATATTTTGCTGCCCAGTGCAGCAGTCTGGGAGCTGACCTTGTTTGTGAAGACAGAGGCAAAAAAATCATTGAGTACATTAGCTTTTTCCACATCCTCGCACACTAGGTTGCCTCCCTCATTCAGTAAGGGGCCCACACTTTCCTTGACTTTCTTCTTGTTGCTAACATACCTGAAGAAACCCTTCTTGTTACTCTTAACATCTCTTGCTAGCTGCAACTCCAAGTGTGATTTGGCCTTCCTGATTTCACTCCTGCATGCCTGAGCAATATTTTTATACTCCTCCCTGGTCATTTGTCCAATCTTCCACTTCTTGTAAGCTTCTTTTTTGCGTTTAAGATCAGCAAGGATTTCACTGTTTAGCCAAGCTAGTCGCCTGCCATATTTACTATTCTTTCTACACATCGGGATGGTTTGTTCCTGCAACCGCAATAAGGATTCTTTAAAATACAGCCAGCTCTCCTGGACCCCTTTGCCCTTCATGTTATTCTCCCAGGGGATCCTGCCCATCTGTTCCCTAAGGGAGTCAAAGTCTGCTTTTCTGAAGTCCAGGGTCCGTATTCTGCTGCTCTCCTTTCTTCCTTGTGTCAGGATCCTGAACTCGACCATCTCATGGTCACTGCCTCCCAGGTTCCCATCCACTTTTGCTTCCCCTACTAATTCTTCCCTGTTTGTGAGCAGCAGGTCAAGAAAAGCTCTGCCGCTAGTTGGTTCCTCCAGCATGTGCACCAGGAAATTGTCCCTTACACTTTCCAAAAACTTCCTGGATTGTCTGTGCACCGCTGTATTGCTCTCCCAGCAGATATCAGGGTGATTAAAGTCTCCCATGAGAACCAGGGCCTGCGATCTAGCAACTTCTGCTAGTTGCCAGAAGAAAGCCTCGTCCACCTCATCCCCCTGGTCTGGTGGTCTATAGCAGACTCCGACCACGACATCACCCTTGTTGCTCACACTTCTCAACTTTATCCAGAGACACTCAGGTTTTTCTGCAGTTTCATACCGGAGCTCTGAGCAGTCATACTCCTCTCTTACATACAACGCAACTCCCCCACCTTTTCTGCCCTGCCTGTCCTTCCTGAACAGTTTATATCCATCCATGATAGTACTCCAGTCATGTGAGTTATCCCACCAAGTCTCTGTTATTCCAATCGCATCATAGTTCCCTGACTGTGCCAGGACTTCCAGTTCTCCCTGCTTGTTTCCCAGGCTTCTTGCATTTGTGTATAGGCACTTAAGATAACTCATTGATTGTCCCTCTTTCTCAGTATGAGACAGGAGTCCTCCCCTCTTGCGCTCTCCTGCTCGTGCTTCCTCCCAGTATCCCATCTCCCCACTCAGGGCTTTGGTCTCCTTCCCACGGTGAACCTAGTTTAAAGCCCTCCTCACTAGGTTAGCCAGCCTGCTGGCGAAGATGCTCTTCCCTCTCTTCGTTAGGTGGAGCCCGTCCCTGCCCAGCACTCCTCCTCCTTGGAACACCATCCCATGGTCGAAGAATCCAAAGCCTTCTCTCCGACACCACCTGCATAGCCATTCGTTGACTTCCACGATTCGACGGTCTCTACCCAGGCCTTTTCCTTGCACAGGGAGGATGGACGAGAACACCACTTGCGCCTCAAACTCCTTTATCCTTCTTCCCAGAGCCACGTAGTCTGCAGTGATCCGCTCAAGGTCATTCTTGGCAGTATCATTGGTGCCCACGTGGAGAAGCAGGAAGGGGTAACGATCCGAGGGCTTGATGAGTCTCGGCAGTCTCTCTGTCACATCATGTATCCTGGCTCCTGGCAAGCAGCAGACCTCTCGGTTTTCCCGGTCGGGGCGGCAGATAGATGACTCAGTCCCCCTGAGGAGGGAGTCCCCGACCACCACCACCCTCCTCCTCCTCCTCCTCCTCTTGGGAGTGGTGGTCGTGGAACCCCCATGCCTAGGACAGTGCATCTTTTGCCTTCTAATCGGTGGAGTCTCCTTCTGCTCCCTTCCCTCAGATGGGTCATCTACTCCACTCTCCGCATTAGTACCTGTAGAGAGAACATGGAAACGATTGCTCACCTGTATCTCCATTGCTGGTACATGGACGCTCCTCTTTCTCCTTCTGGAGGTCACATGCTGCCAAACTTCTTCATCATCCGTCTGTCCCTGCCGCGCCTGCTCTGAATCTTCAGAACATTGTGGCCGTAGAAGCATTTCCTGACGTCTATCCAGGAAATCTTCATTTTCCCTTATGCAACGCAGAGTCGATACTCGTTTCTCCAGACCTCGAACCTTCTCTTCCAATATGGAGACCAGCTTGCACTTTGTACAGACAAAGTCGCTTCTGTCCTGTGGAAGAAAGACAAACATGGCACAACCTGTGCAGGTTACAACAGTTGATCGCTCACCTTCCATATCACCTTCCTCTTAAGAGCTTCCTCAGCTGTTGCAGTAACTAATCAGAGAAACCCACAGATGAAAGCCTCAGTGCGCTCTCCCCAGGCAAACTCCCTCTGTTAGCCTCTGCTGTTCGCCGCTCAGCTGGTTCGCTGCTGACTGCCCTTATATACCAGTCAGGCCCACTCAAGGCCCACCTGGAACAAAGCACTCCCAATTCACACTTTTCAAACAAGCAAGCAAGCAATCAAGCACACGGTCAAACTGACAAACTGTCCCAGCAACAGACACTCACCAACACAGCCCCCTAATGCAGCACTTAGCGTACCTCCTCTCGGACAGCTCCGAGAGATTGGCAATCTTTGGTACGCGGCCTGTCAGGGTAAGCCCCTGGTGGGCCGGGACAGTTTGTTTACCTGCAGCGTCCGCAGGTTCGGCCCATTGTGGCTCCCACTGGCTGCAGTTTGCTGTCCCAGGCCAATGAGGGCTGCGGGAAGCGGCGGCCAGCACATCCCTCGCCCCGCGCTGCTTCCTGCAGCCCCCATTGGCCTGGAACGGTGAACCACGGCCAGTGGGAACTGCGATCAGCTGAACCTGCGGGCGCTGCAGGTAAACAAACCGTCCCGGCCCACCAGGGGCTTACCCTGATGGGCCATGTGCCAAAAGTTGCTGATCCCTGTTCTAGACTGAACACTGAGTCCCATTGGGTAAATAAAAAGATTAATCCATTCTAAATAATCTATACAGAAGGCTGTGGAACCCAATAAGATTGGGTCCCTAATCCATGAACTACTGGAACTCATTTACAAAATTTTTCTTAAACATTACATGAATATATTGTCTCCTACTATAGAATTATGATTTATAATCCCTATTCCATGATGAGTTACATTATAGCTCAGAGATATCTTAATTAAAGTGATCTTTAGGTAGGTTTTTTTCCTCAACAGCATTTTTATCCACAAAAAAAAAAAATCGGATTTTTTTTTTATTGATTTTTATCCACCCTGGAAGTAGATATGATTAGCCACTGCTAGGCACATGCAGAGCTTATAACTGCTGTGCGAAATAAATGTGGTTTATAACTCTTACAAATAGTATATGCTGGCAAAGCCAAGAAGCTCATATCTCCAGCTGATGGCATTAATATGGTTTTAGCAGCAAAACTGGTGGACCCTGTGACTTGCATAAGAATGGCTGTACTGGGTCAGACTAAAGGTCCATATAGCCCAGTATCCTATCTTCTGACAGTGGCCAATGCCAGGTGCCCCAGAGGAAATGAACAGAACAGGTATCATCAAGTGATCCATTCCCTGTTGCTCATTCCCAGCTTCTGGCAAACAGAGGCTAGGAACACCATCCCTGCCCATATCCATGAATTTATCTAGTTCTTCTTTGAACCTTGTTATAGTGGTGGCCTTCACAATCTCCTCTGGTCAAGAGTTCCATAGGTTGACTGTGCGTTGTGTTGAAGAAATACTTCCTTTTGTTTGTTTTAAACCTGCTGCCTATTAATTACATTTGGTGACCCCTAGTTTTTGTATTATGAGAAGGAGTAAATAACACTTCCTTATTTACTTTCTTCACACCAGTCATGATTTTATAGACCTCAATCATATCCCTCCTTAGTAGTCTGTTTTCCAAGCTGAAAAGTCCCAGTTTTATTAATCTCTCCTCATACAGAAGCCGTTCCATACCCCTAATCATTTGTTTCCCTTCTCTGAATCTTTTCCAATTCCAGTATATCATTTTTGAGATAGGGCGACCACATCTGCATGCAGTATTCAAGATGTGGGCATACCATGGATTAATATAGAGGCAATATGATACTTTGTCTTATTATCTATCCCTTTCTTAATGATTCTCAACATTTTGTTCACTTTTTTGACTGCTGCTATACATTAACTGGGTGTTTTCAGAGAATTATCCACAATGACTCCAAGATCTCTTTCTTGAGTAGTAACAGCTAATTTGGACCTCATCATTTTATATGTATAGTTGGGATTATGTTTTCCAATTTGCATAACTTTGCATTTATCAACATTGGGCAACAAAATGGCAGATGAAATTGAGTACCTAGTTTTGAGAGATCCTTTTGTAGCTCTTCACAGTATGCCTCGGACTTAACCATCTTGAGTAGTTTTGTATCATCTGCAAATTTTGCCACTTCACTGTTTACCTCTTTTTTCCAGCTCATTTATGAATATGTTGAATAGGACTGGGCCCCGTACAGACCCCTGGGGGACACCACTATTTACCTCTCTCCGTTCTGAAAACTAACCCTTTATTCCTAACTTTTGTTTCCTATCCTTTAACCAGTTACCGATCCATGAAAGGACCTTCCCTCTTATCCCATGACTGCTTACTTTGCTTAAGAGCCTTTGGTGAGGGACCTTATCACCTTAGTTTGAGGAGGGACACCACTGTTCTATTTTTGGGGCTTGGGATAGGACTATACGACTGTGGGTTAAGTTGCAGAATACGTCTAGTCTTTCTACATCCATTCTAGATAGACATTAACCTTGATCATGCTCTTGGTGTTTTGCAGAAGCTATGAGGATTTAATTTAGGACTAGTGGTTCATGGAATCTCTTGTAGGTGAGCTGGCATTCCTCCTGGAGGCTATAGGGTTCTTAAAAGGTGTTATAAAGATGAACTGGATCTCCGTCAGCCCTTCATCTGAGGGTTTATTACACATAGTGCAGGTAAACTGGTAGAGCTAAAACAACGAGAAGTCCAGTGGCACCTTAAAGACTAACAGACTTATTTGGGCATAAGCTTTCGTGGGTAAAAAAACCACTTCTTCACAAAAGCTTATGCCCAAATAAATCTGTTGGTCTGTATCCACAAAAACGAGGAGTCCGGTGGCACCTTAAAGACTAATATAGCTACCCCTCCGGTAGAGCTAGTAACCCTCAGGAATTAGTTTTAAAAGCAGTGTCAGCAAGATGGCAGACTTCATTATTCATTCATCTTGGATCAAGGAGCTTAGAAACTGCTGGAGGCTTTAGTGGATCTTACATCTCATGGAAGTCTTTGGCATACATGGTGACAATTAATTTTTGTACCAACTGAGTACTTTGTGCATCTCAAGACCATGTTTTCAAAAGGCAGACAACCACTTGGTGGGTGCACATATTTTTGGCGCACACTTAAGAAATGGGCCTGCCCCAACTCTGGTTTCATGTGCAATTGTAACTGCATGGGCAAATGCAGCTGCTCTGAATTGTGGGGAAATGATTAGTGGAAATCATACTGCCAACATGCTGGTACAAACACAGTGGCACATAAAGATTACTAGTGCCTCTGCTTTGCCAGCAGATCTTGTAATCTTAGTCTCTTCAGGGTTCAAAGTCAACCATTTGCCTACTGAAGTTAATACACCTCTACCCCGATATAAGCGGTCGTGGGGAGCCAAAAATCCCTACTGTGTTATAGGTGAAACGCCGTTATATCGGGGTAGCGGTGGCAGGGCTCCGGCCGCTGCGGGGAGCCCAAGGCCCTTTAAATCACTGACCGAGCCCCGCTGCCGCAGCCCCAGGGTAGCAGCGGCAGGGCTCTGGCGGTGATTTAAAGTGCTCCGGGCTCCGGGGAACCCGGGCCCTTTAAAGCGCCACCGGAGCCCCGCTGCTACCGCGCTATATGCGAACCTGTTATATCGGGTCTCGTTATAGCGGGGTAGAGGTGTATGACTAGAGCTCTAAAGAGAATGTCTTGTGGTCGTTCATTCCTCATATTTGTCATTCTAAAGCTTCAGGAACTGTGATGCTATTTTTTGCTGAAACAATATCTGAAATAAAGGACTTGGGTTACTTACATCTACCAGTTTCGGTGAATTTATGCATCAGATTCCACTCAACTGCCATCTTGCTGACACTGCTTCTAAAACTAATTCCTGACAAATGGTTCTTGAGGGTTACTAGCTCTACCAGTTTACCTGCACTATGTGTAATAAACCCTCCGATGAAGGGCTGATGGAGATCAAGTTCATCTTTATAAGACCAAACCTGAATTTGCAGCTTAGAGTAGGAGTTGCATCATTAACATGACTACATACATATGACTTGATCTGATGAATCGTGGCTTTCCTAGGGAAACTACTATGCACAACTTCATTAATTGTGAGATTAATTAGAGGTAAGAGGAAATAGCATCATTGTGGTAACAGCTCAACTTCTAATGACAGCCATAACTCTACCCTGTATCCTCATCTGCCATTCAGATATACACCAGAGGATCTCACAATCTGCATGATAGTAGCAGACTCTTATATATGGTGTCTAATCAGTGCTGTAGTGAAACTCATGACGGCAGCACTGCAAGATGATATAGCATAGTTTGAAAAAGTAGTGTGGACTCTCTCTATAATGAATTGGGTGAACAGGTTTTATGCTAAAACTAGTTTGTATGTGGAATTTATTGCCTCCGCTTTATAGCGAGGAGGCTGTACAATGGGTTCTTAGGCCTGTAGTAGGGTGGTGGACCGGAAGTTTGTCCTGTATGTGAAAACTCAAATAAGGTATTGTAGCTTGTGAGGGAGGTGTAGTCGTCTTGATCCTAAGTGTAGTAGTGGTCCAGTTATACACTATACTTAGTGTATAGCTAAGATGGAGTGGGTGGATTGAAGAGTGGTAAGAGGGAGGTCTAGGCTGGGGTAAAAGAGATGGTTGCGGGGCTGGAATTTTGTACTATCAGTCCTAGATTGGTTTCGTTACCTCACTCAAATAATGACACCATCGTGATATAGATCCCCTGTCACTTTAAAGGTATCTCAGTCTTTATTTAGTCTTTGGGGTTAATATCTATTTCAAAGTGAGATAGTCAGTATTGTATTGACGACTGGGGTCATGGGGTATCATCCCATACAGTCTGAGTGGTGTGGACAGAGCCCAGTACTTGCATCAGAGCAGTCTGCAGTGCAAGAGGCCTGGGTGGCTCAGGCACTCAGCTAAACACTTGAGACTTTGAGGGCTGCTGCTATAGTTAAAGTGGCTGGGGCAGAGTTGGGTGACACTGCTGCTGGTTGGGTGGCAGGGGCATGCAGCCACTAATGCTTAAAGGGCTTGATTGAGGGCTTCCAACACTATACCATTCAAGCATTGGTTCTTCTGCTGTAGTGGTGCATAAAAGGGGCCTCTCTTGCACAGGACAACAGGCAGTGGGTTTTCCACTACTTGTCTTCAGGCTGGCTGGAGCCCCTGCTGCTCTCTGTTCAGTCCAGTCAAGGAGATAGAGGGGCAAGGATGGGACCTCAGCCCCATGTGACTCGAGAGTTGTTTTCAGACAGCATGAGGTGCGCAAGTCCTTTTGCTGGGGTGGAGTGGGGCTGAGGCATCGCTCTTCCTGATGAGCAGCACATCTTGAAGACCCCCAGCCTGTCCTGAGGAGTGGTTGTAGGCACCCCAGCAGATGGTAAAGATCATCTTTGCAAGCTACCACTGCCCCAAGCACAAGTGGAGCCATGGGGCTCCCTGTGTAGGGATGTACATACAGCCTAGGATGGTCTTAATCCAATTTTGGAAGCACTTAAACTGTGGAATACTTGAGAACAAGATCTGATCTGAAAGCCTTTAGTTGCCCATTGTGTCTAGGTCAAGACGATATCCTTGTGGTGCAAAGTCACAGTACAGAAATGAAACAGCAAGTAAATCTAAATAAAGCTTCACTTCCTTTTGTTAAGGAGTATATTTGACCCTTAATTAGATGTGAGCTTTGTTAAACTGCCTCCCCACAGATGGGAGGTAGGGGATAGATGGGGATTTTAAAATGTACTCAGTTTAACTTTTGGAAAGGTATTGGCTATATATCCATTGTGGGCATGTACATTGCAAACTTTCCTCCCATTACAGCTAACTATCTTGATCCTTGCTGTTCAATACCACTGTTTCCCCGTAAGCCTCAAATACTGTCAGTGATCTAACTATAGATATTCAAATGTGGGTTAGTCCTGCTAAGAACCAGAGTGGCTCCACTAAAACTTTGTTTTGATTCAAGGCCTCTTTTTAAGGCTTGTGTATTAACCCTAGCAGGCTGTGGTATGGGAGGTAGAAGTTAAGTCATAAAGGATTTATTTTAGAGACCTATTCTAGTGACATTTATAGAGGAAATGTGCATAAACAGGTTACTGTAATCAAATCTTTGAGACTGTTTAATGCAAATATTTCTTTCTTTATTAGATGACTGGTTTCAGTTCATTTGTAGCTAAACATTTAATCCAGTGTCAAAATATGGATTAAATTAAAAACACACACTGCTTATAGATTTGCCAGAAACTTTCAAATAGTAGAAGGCTCTTAAAGCTGAGATTCCATGTGAATGCTCCCTGGGCGTTGCTTCTTTCCCACTCGTTCTTGGCTGTTACAACCTGAACAATACTTCAAAAGATGATTTATATTATGTAAATTTCATGGAAAACTGTAAGCAGCAGAGGTATAACTGAACTGGTGGGGAGGCCTAAAAGCCTGGATGTGAAGAGGAAAGGAAGCTCTGTCCCTCTCCCCGAATTTGTTGTCAGCCAGAAAGCAATAGGAGCGTCAGATGCTGCATTTCTCTCAGCAGTAGGGGCTTGGGAGCTCTGAATTTTCCACACTTGGGTATGAGAAGGAGCAGAAGTTTCAAGTGTGGTAGATGTTCCAAATGGAAAATAACTTCATGATGTTTATGTAGCATTCTAGGCAATGAATCAGTGCTGCCAAAAGTTAACTAAAAGCACAATACCCTAACCTAAAATTCTCAAAACCACCTTAATGCTTTCATCAAAACAGCTAATTTATAACACCTTGAAAGTAAGGAGTTCAATAAATGCAGGGAAACTCATAACAAGAACTCCTTTTGGCATTAAACCTCTCCAGTCTACCTAACACCTAGCTCATAGCACCTTTCTTCAGTAGATCTGAGTGCTTGACAAAGGAAGTCAGTATCTATCTGCATTTCACAGGTGAGGAAGATGAGTCACAGAGGCAGCATGAGTGGCCCAAGGTCACCTAGCATGTCAGTGGCAGAGTCAGAAATAGAACCCACATCTGAGTTCCAGTCACTGCTTCCTGCTTAAATCCCCAGTACCCTGAACTGTAAGAGAAAGTGTCTCAAACACAGTAAGATGTCTGGGGAAAAACTAGTGGGACCAACTTGTTAACATTTAGATTATCACTGATAATCTATTACTTACATAAAATATAAATCTATAATCATTTTTGGAAATCTTCATGAAGCTTGTAGGATTTGTGTGTGTGTGTGTGTGTGTGTGTGTGTGTGTGT